>NW_027635983.1:0-111433 GCF_903797595.1 Erithacus rubecula | reverse complement strand
ACCCCTGCTGCAATCCCCAGCCCCGGCCAGCCAGACCGCGCCGTTTCACTCCGTGCAGGCGCCCCCGGGGACGGTCCCCTTTCCCGAACCGGGGGGAGCCATGTCGGACAGTGAACCAGCCGCCGGAGCTCGCCTGCGGCAAAGCATTCCGCTTGGCCCATGGCCCCGCAGCCGCGCTGGCCGTGGAGCCGCCGCTCGCACCGTCCCGTCCGGAGCGTGGCCGCGGCCGAAGCCGCCCGCTGCTCGGCGGCTATTCCGTGTCGCTAGCGACGGCGCAGCCCCCGGTCACCGCCGCCGGATCCGCCGGGGCGCCTGTACCGCATATGGCCCTGGCCATGACTGCGTGTGCAGCTCCCACGCCACCCGATGAGTCTCTGATCCGGCCCCCCGCTGCAGCCCCGTCTCTGTCTCCCGCTGCGGACACGGCTCTCTCGCAGACAGCGCCGCAGTCCGTGCCCGCCAGCGCGTCTCTGCCCTTCCCGGCCCCTCTCGGTCCAGAGCAGTCCGCCCCGCTCCCGACTGCCGCTGCTGGTCCCCCGAGCACAGCTCCACTGCCCGCCTATGCCAGCACTGCTCCACCCTCCCTACAACTCACTGGAGCCGGCCGCCCGCAGCCCGCCATGCAGCCGCCCGCCATGATGAGCTCCGCCGCTCCGGACACGACCGCAGCACATGCACGGAGCTCGCCAGCACCGCCTGCGCCCTCCACGCCGCTCCTGGGTCCCAGTGCCTGTCCTCAATGTATCCCTCTGCAGCTTTCCCTACGCCGGACCTAAATGTGGCGCATATCCCAGCGTTTCAATGACGCCTCCGCAGTCACCATCCCGGTACACCGAGAGCCTCCAGCAGTACCACCGCACCTACCGCCGAATCCACCCAGTTCAGACGCATTTCTACAGGACAGAGGGGGAGGTGACGCTACAGTGCCCCCGTTAATAATGGAACAAACAAGGAACTATTTTATACCTGCAAATACTTTGCCTGTCGTGCAAAAGACATCTCAGCTTCAAACTGCGACGCTGCATCCTCAAACCCCACCAGATTTAAAACCCCAAAAATATTACGATGCTTCCGTATTGACGGACTGGCAAAAAATTAGACGGGACATTTATAAAGATGAATGCCTTAATGTGATGGCACTACCTGTCATCTTTAATCGCCAGCCCGGTGGTCCCAGGAGGTGGTCTCTCATTCCGTCTCATGAGATTAAGGAATTAAGGAAAGCATTAAGGGATAATGGCATCGCATCACCCTATTTCAAACAGGTGCTAAAAAGTACACTGGATGGACATACACTTACATCAAATGATTGTAAAAACCTCGCGATGGTCACGCTTACTGACTCACAATATCTCCTATGGGAATTGAAGTGGAAAAGGATGCTCACAGAAATATTAGCAACTTACAGAGATAGTACGGATGTAGAGCTGCGTGCTCTGACCATATCTAAGTTATCTGGTGACCATCCCGACGACAAAAATGAAGATCAGGTGAATCTTTCCAGAGCAGCCTTAGATGATATTAAGAAAATGGCATGCAAGGCATTTCTGCAGGTTCAGCCTGCAGGAGTCTTTGAAAAGTCCTACAACCTGATTACCAAGACCCAGCTGAACCTTTCACCACATTTGTGGATAGAGTAATCCAGGCTTCTAAAAGGAAGTGTGGTGATGACATCGCTCGCCCGATAATGATAAGAGACATCAGTGAAAATAATGCCAATACAGAATGTAAAAGGGCCATCAAAGCCAGGACAAACCAGCAGTGCCCGAAATGATAGATGCCTGCAATAAAATCGGAAGTCCGCAGCACGTGGCTTCTATCCAAGCAAATGAATTGGGAAAAACCCTCACAGAACAGCTTGAAAGGCTTCTTAATGCACAGACATCACAAACTGCTGCACTGGCAGCTCAAACAGAAGCCCTGCGAACCAGGCAGGCACATCGCTGTATGCCAGATAAACCCTTTTTCCTTGCAATTTTAGGACAAGAGCTGAGACTGTGTGATCTCATCTTTCAATGGGACCCCTCTCAAAAAGATCCCTTGTTAATGATTGAATGGGTTTTCATTTCATACAGGTCGCTAAAGACAATCCTCACACCTTTACAAACGATGTCTCAGATCATCATCAAAGGTAGAGCAAGGCTTCTTTCAATAGCAGGTTGTGAATTTGCAATTATCTATTTGCCCATGAAGAAAACTTATTTTGAGTGGGCAATGCAAAACGCAGATTTGCTGTATGCCTTGCTTGATTTTCCAGGCGTTTGCTCCATTCACTATCCGGCACACAAAATGATCAAAGCTAAATTATGCTACAAAGAAAAACCTCTGATCAGAGAAGAACCTTTAGAAGCAATTACTGTCTTTACTGATGATCAGGGCAAACGCACAATTCAGTAGTTACATGGTAAAATATGGAAACAAAAGCTTGGGAACAAGATGTTCAAAAGGTTGAAGGTTCTCCTCAGATTGTAGAGTTAGCAGCAGTTGTAAGGGCTTTTCAGCTCTTTGCAGAACCTCTCAACTTGATAACTGACTCAGTATATGTTGCTAATATTGTCAAGAGAATTGAGGGATCAGTTATAAAGGATGTGAACAATGATAAGTTATGTCTTTGGCTTACCTGTCTTTACCAAATCCTATCTCACAGAACTAATCCTTATTTTATTTCCCACATAAGGGCCCATTCATGCCTCCCAAGATTTATGGCAGAGGGAAATGCTCGAGCAGATGCATTGGCATCAGCTGTCTCTGATGAGGAAGATGCCTCAGTGCTTGCTGCAATAACTCTGCCTAACACTATTGAACAAACAAAATTGAGCCATGCATTCTTTCACAAAAATGCACAGGCAATTAAATGAGATTTTCACATTACCTTAGAGCAAGCACAAAATATTGTACGAGCTTGCCCTGACTGCCAGCTAGTTCTGCCACTTCCTGCTACAGTAGCCACCAACCCAAGAGGGTTGGAGAGCTTGCAGAAATGGCAAACAGATTTTACTAAGTATCCCTCTTTGGGAAGATTAAAAAAACATCCATGTCTCTGTGGATACATTTTCAAATGCAATTTTTGCTTCTGTGCATACAGGGGAAACAGCTGAGCATTATTGCCAGCATTTTTCACAACCCTTTTCTTATCTAGGTATCCCCCAAGAGGTCAAAACTGATAATGGTCCTTCTTATACCTCACATGAATTGGCTGCATTTTTAAATGACTGGGGCATTTGCCATACATTTGGCATTGTTCATTCGCCCACAGGTCAGGGAATAATAGAAAGGACACATCAGACTCTAAAACGCATTTTAGATCAACAGAAAGGGGGAGATCCTCAGGCCTCACCTCAAAGGAGGCTAAATAAAGCATTGTATGTCTACAATTTTTTGAACAGCTCTGCAGACGAGCCAGATCCTCCTATTTATAGACACTTTTTAAATAACAGAAAAGCAAAACTGAAGGAGCACCCCCCCAGTCTTGGTTAAAAACTTAGAAACAGGACAAATAGAGGGACCATAAAACCTCATAACATGAGGAAAAGGGTTTGCGTGTGTTTCCACAGATGGAGGCCTCAAGTGGGTGCCAGCAAAGAATGTGAAGCCCCACTGTGCATCGAAGCCTCCTGAAACCCCCACAGCAGCCAGTGATCCTGCGAGAAGCCAGGAAGCAAGCACCCAGACCTGAACTGTGCAGAATCATCAGGAGAAAGTGACCAAGAGAAACAGTTCATGAAAAGAATGGAGTTTCATTGTTTGCATGAATGCATGTTGTTTTTCTTCCTTTGTTTTAGCTTTTGTAGTGAAGCGTTACCAGTGAATCAACCCAAGACAAATATCTGGGTTTCCTTAGCCAAGTCAGCAGGCTCCGACACCATCTGCTTATCTAACACAAGTCCTGACAAACCTTTTTCAACCTGTTTAGTAGGAGTAACCTTTGCCAGAGGGTTTCAACAATGTCACCCTTGAAAGGTATTGGCCATATCATGATCATCATGTATCTCCAACTACCAGCCAAAGACATCAAACTTACATTGACAATTTTAAAGCTGATCAATTTGATCTCCCAGAGCTTGAAATCTTAGGTTCAGTAACTATGAACAGTTGTTATTTCTTTCATCTCATGGAAGGAGACGGTTCTCATTTAAATGTTACCCCATATCACCCAGTTTATAGCAATGTGTCTTTTTGGTGTAATCAAACTAAACTTCTCACATATTTTGAGTCACACGCAAGTCGATTTAGCAAACTTCCAATACGATTTCCCAAGGGAATTTGGCACATTTGTGGAGACAGAGCATGGCAGGGCATAATTTCATATATAAAAGGTGACCCCTGTGCACTTGGACAACTTACCATACCAGCCCCCAGTGTTAAAGAGGTGGTCAAAAAGAAAAATAGAAAAATCAGATCCTCCACAGGACATCATTTTGAAAGTGACTTTCGCCCGTGGAATTCTGGCACGACAATTATCACAAGCATTTTTTTTACCTCAGGTGAGCACCTCATTTGCTCTGAGACAGTTAAATCAGTTGGGATGTTGGCTCAGTAAAGAAATAAATGCCACATCATGGCAATTAGTGACTTGTTGACAGATGAAGAAGCAGTGAAACATGCCACTCTACAAAACAGAGCAGCCCTTGACTTCCTTTTACTGGCTCATGGGCATGGCTGTGAAGATTTTCAAGGATTGTGTTGCATGAATTTATCAGATCATTCTGTTTCCATTCATGAACAGTTGCAAAATTTAAAGGATTTAGCTAACCAAAATACTACAAGCAATCCAACCTGGCTAGACAGGTTGTTCGAAGGTTGGATCTTTGCCTCTTGGCTAAAGGAACTCTATAAAATAGGCTTGTTTATTCTATTAATAATAGTTGTGTATTAGTGTTTTTACCCTGCATACTCCAGTGTATAAGGAAAATAATGGCCAAGATATTTTCTAATATTTTTGTTGTTCAATGAAATGGGGGAGATATTGGTGAAGGAATAGCAAAGACTTAGGAATGCCTAGCAAGTAGTTCTGAAGCAATAGATGAAATAGGGATGTTAGCAGTATTTAACACAGGTGCTGAAACTAGTTATGTTAAGGTTTGAGGCCCCTTCCTTTGTTTAGATAAAACCAAATACCATACATGCCAAAGAAGCACCAGATATCCTGTCTCAAGCCTGGCAGGAGAGATCTCAAGACAAGAGTAAAGCCATAAAACATGGTAATTTAGTTGTTCCTCTAGGTTGCATGCAAATATTAGGAAATTAGTATATTGTATTAGATTGGTTGTTTGAATTTAGATTATTCATTATGGAATAATACTTATTGTACTGCAAATGGAAAATCTCTCTCTCTCTCCTGCTTCTCTCTCTTCTCTGCTTCTCCTCTCTTCTCTCTGCTTTTGTCTCTTCTTCTTCTTCCTCTCTTCTCTCCCCGCTCCTCCTCTCCTCCTCCTCGCTCTTATTACCTCTAATCTCTAACTTTTCTCTAAGCTCTCTCATATACCCATGCCCTATAATAAAATACAACCCTGAAGAACAGCAAATAATCATCTCCTGAGTCTGTCCCGCGACCGTCCAGAAACCCCACGGTCCCACAACACTTGGCCTGTGGGGGACACAAGAGTTTCCCAGGCCTGGGCTCTGGTGCTGTCCCTGCTGACTGAGTGCCAGAGCGGCTCCCAGCGACACCTGCCACATGTTCCTTCCCCTGCCCTCACGTCCCTGAACCACCAGCACCCACTGCAGTCCATGGTGGCATCAGAGCTGTCTCCAGCCTGTTCAAAAGGAGACAGATCACAAACAGGCACAGGGTGCCCATGGTGACATCTCAAGTCTCTCTGGGCTGCTAAAGAGCACTGAGGTCCCATGAGGCCAGTGACTCCATGGTGACATGCCAGACCTCTTTCACCCTCCAAAGACTTGTGAGCTCCCAAGCACTCACCAGAGGATAACAGATGTGTCTCTACATGCCATGGAGCCCATTTGGCACAGGCACTCACCGAGGTTCCATGCTTACATCCCAGTGGTCTCTGTGATCCTAAAGAACACTGAGGTCATGTGCAATCCCAAGGGCTCCATGGTGACATTGCAGCAGTCTCTCATCTGCCAAACCACACTGACCTCACAGGCTGTCACAGGGTCTCAATGGCAACATCACAAGTGTCTCCAGGCTGCTCAGCAGCTGTCATGTCACAGGCACTCATAGGGACTCTAGGGTGACATTCCAGGGGTGTCAAAGGCTGCAAAAGAACCATGAGGTTACACACTGTTACAGGAATTCCACAGGGACATCCCAGGGGGCTCCAGGCTGCTAAAGAAGTGCTTTGCCACAGGCACTCAGAGGGGTTCCATTGTGACATGCCAGTGGTCGCCATGCTCCTAAGGAACACGGAGGTCACAGGCAGTGACAGCAGCTCTGTGCTGACATCCCTCGTGTCTCCACCCTGCCAAAGAACCCTGATGTCACTGACACTGACAAGGGCTCCATGGTGACATCCCAGGTTTCTATGAACTACTAAAGAGCACTCAGGTCAAAAGCCCTCCCAAGGCCTCCATCCTCACATCCCAGAGGGAGACAGGTTTTTAAAGAGCCCTGAGCTCACCTGCACTCACAGGGCTTCCACGGTGGCATCACAGGGCTCTCTGGGGCTTCTAAGGAGCCAGGAGGTCCCTGGCAGTGACAGGCACTCCGTGGTCACATCCTAGAAGAATCTGGGCTGCCAAAGAGAGGTCAGGAGCAGTCACAGGTACTCCATGGTGTGAAAAGTAAGATTCACTTTCCTGGTAAATTTCAAAACGTTTAATAAAAGACAGTAAGAGACAAACAATAAAGCCAAAGGTTATAAAGGTCAGGTGCTTGACATACAGCCCAGAGCATATACTAACTCAGAAAACAATTTAGAAATTGCATCAATGTATTGCATATTCCTAGAGCTTCATGTACTATTCAACCTGTAAATCAACTTTTAAAAACTTTTTATTTTTAACTTTTTTTCTCCTTGGGGCTCATGCTCCTTCTTGTCAGCGCATTCCCAGATAACGAAGATCAATAAATTCCTTCCCTGGACTTCTGGTGTTAGTCACCCCTGTGCTCATCCAGACAGAATAACCCAAGAATGTGTAGAAATTCCTGGATATCTTCCCTTTTTACCATTCTCCGAGTTAGTTACATGAGCAAAAGCTTTTTACATCACCATGAAATATAGATATTTATCACATTACTATTTTTAAGTTTTGGTAAGAGCAGAACTAAAAGAAACTATATTCATACAGCAAAGTTTTCCAACATTATACACATAGCATTCATTTTAATACTTGCGAAAAGCCAATAATATAATATGTAATTATAACAACGGTGACATCACAAGGGTCTTTAATCTTCCTCCCCTCTCAGTCACCCTCAGCACGCCCCACTGCTCCCGGCAAGGGAAGGATGGAGTCTTTAGGAGCCGCCGGAGCTCCTGCCCCGTCCCTGCACGGGCAGCAGCGTGAGACCCTAAACCCGGTGTGCGGGACTCTGAGCCCGCCGTGCCCCTGCCCCGCCTGCCGCCTCCATTTCTGCATCGCTCCCTCGCCCCGCTGCGCTCCCGCTCGCCCAGGCTGGAGAAGCAGCGGGGGAGGCGTGGGAAAAGCGCCATCAAACAAAACTCCAAGCGACCCGCACAGAAATCTCCTTGGCAGAGAGACACCGGGCAGGGCCCCGCCATCGCCCGCAGCCCGTGCCCGGCCGCACCGTGCCCGGCCCCGCTGCTCGCCCAGCGCAGCCTCCTCCTCTCCCGCCGCCGCCCGGGGCCCTCACGCTCGGCTGCCGCCGGCGGGAAAAGCCCTTCCCGTGCTGCCCCGCGCCACCGCCGAGCCTGAGGGACCCTGAGGGGCTGCGCGGGCAGAGAGGAGAAAACAGAAGGAAAAACAGAAATCAGAAACAAAAAGCGGCCTGGCGGTGGCGGAAAAGGGAGACTAACAACTACCACACTCCCGCCTAAGACTCCTGCCCATACCCGCAGCTCCGCCTGCCGCGCCGAAAAATAAAACGCCCCGCGGCAGAAACACAAAATTCCCTCCCCTCAGAGCGCAGAGCCAAAGCCGAAAGCCGCCAAGGGCGCCCGGCCCTGCGCTGCCGCGGCGGGCGGGGGAACTCGGGCCGGGCCGGTCGCTTCGGGCCGGGCTCTGGGGGCAGCGGGGCCGGGGCGGCGCAGTATTTCTCTGAATATTCAGGAGAAGCCAATCCCACAACATGTGTTTGTAGCAGCGGCAGAGCCGCAGCGCCCAGCGCTCCCCACTCCCACCCCACCTGCGCCACCCCCTCGCATCCAGCGACCCCCGGGAGCGGAACTGGGGCTCGGGGGGAGGGGACGGCACGGACGGATCTGCACTGGGGGCCCCGAGCCCCCTGCCCAGCCCTGTGAAGCGCGGAAAAACTCTCTATACCGCACAAAATAAGGTATAAGAGTAGGAATGTATTTATTCAGCGCTCAGGGGGATAACTCCTCCAAAACCACGCACACCTTTGGCGACCTGCACCTCTCTTTTTATTCTCTACAAACTACAATTGCACAATACACCTAATACATATTCATTGCCTGCTCTGCTTCATACTACAATTAGCTACACGCCTCTTTCGGCTCCACACTGCTCCTTGGGAAAAGGAAACAGTGTTCCTCTCAGTTGAACATTTCATCTTGTCTCCTTGCACATATTCTTTTACTCCTTTGCTCATCTTCTGGACTTTGATACCAGTTTTCCTGGGTTCAGGGATCTGGAGAATCCCCCTTATCCTGTGGTGCCTTTGTCCTTGCATCCTGTTCGCCCACCCCAGCTCTTTATCTTATCCTGCAGCCTTGCTCTCCCCCGTTCTTGTAAGCACCGTAAATTCCAGCAAACATAGGGTTTTGTCAGCCCCCTTCTAGTCCAAGCATTTCTCGATGCTCGATTCCTCACTCTCAGTTGCTCTGTCTCCCCTGCAGGCTCAGGGGGTGCTGCCCCCTCCCCAACAGCCGCTGCTGCGGCGGCCGCGGGGCACAGGGGGTGGCAAAGGGTGGTCCGGGATGCGAGCGGGGGAGCAGCGGGAGGAAGAGGAGGAGAGAGGAAAGAGAGGAGAGAGGAAGGGGAGGAGCAGGAGCAGGAGCAGGAGGAGCAGGAGAGGATCAGCGGGCACAGGCGGAGGATCTCGGTGCTGCAGGACGAGCCCGCTGAGCCCGCAGCTCCGCTGGCCCCGGCAGCATCGCATTCCTGCATCCCGCGGGTGAGCGCGGAGGGGAAGCTCGGCCCGGGGCTATCGCGGCAGCTCCGGCACGGCTGGTTGGGTTTTGGATTCTTGGGGGATGGGGGTTGGTGTTTGTGCCTCGCAGATTCGGGAATCGAGTCCCAAATGTATTTGGGTGTCCCTGGGAGAGGTATTGTTTTATTGATGTGAGGAGGGGATGTTTCTGGCTCTTGCAGGAATCCAAAGCGGAGCCGTAAATGCTCCTTGGGGGGATTTGGAGGGGCCCACGTGGCGATGGCCCAGTCCCGGCGGGGCGGGACATCGGTTTTGGGGATCCCTGGGAGAGGCGGGGGATGAAAGGCGGGAGCCCCGGCGTGGGGAGAGGGGCGACAGCAGAGCTGGGGGACCCCCGGCAGCCTGGAGGGGAGGTGGAGCCGGGAGATGAGTGGGGTGCGGGCCCCCGAGCCTGGAAGGGCTGGCGGGGAGCGGGGGAAGCCCTGAGTGCCTGGAGTGGGGAGATGCTGGAGAGGGGGACCCTGGGACCTGAGTCAGGATCAGGGCAGGATGAGCCCTGGGACCCACAAAACTCCCTCAGCGTGCCTGAGCAGGAGCCAGGAGAGGGGGAATCCCCAGGAGCCACGGGTCCCCATCAGCTCTGAGAACAGAATCCCCATAACCCCAAAGTGAAGACATTGTGAACAGGGATCTCCTGGGAAAGTGTTTTTGGGCTCCTTCGTGATTTTCGTGGTTTTTATGGACACCAAACAGCCCGGGCATGTCTAGAGATGCACTCAAACAGCAGGACCTTCAAAGCCATATCAAGCACTTTGTTTTTCCCCCAAACCAAGATTTTTCATTCCCAAGTCTTATCCAGATGGAGGAAAAGGCTGTGAGGAACAGGAAGATGTCCCAGGACAGCCAGACAGGTGAGGAGGAAGTCACTGCCCCTTTCCCCCTCTGTCCTGCCGGGGAGGATTTGGGGCATCTCCTTCTCCTTCCCTCTGGCACAGAGGCAAATCCCATCCTCTCCTTGTCCTTCCTCCCCCAGACCAGGAGCTGAGGACGGAGACCATGGAGGACAAATCCCCACAGCAGAACCTCGTGGAAGAGGCCGTTTGCAGCAGCTCCACAGTGCAGGAATCCAACAGGGAGGAAAAGCCACGGAGATCCCGCACCAGGAGGGGCTGCAAACACAGATCATGGGGATCTGAGGAGGAAAGACCCAACCTGGGCTGGGCAGGCAGCCAGAGATGTGGCCAGAGCTCTGAGCTGAGGGTCCATGAGCAGCTTCATGATGGCAAAAAGCCCCTTCAGTGATTGGGAATGTGGGAAGAGTTTCAGCACGAGCTCTGGCCTGGTCCGGCACCAGATGATCCACACTGGGGAGAAGCCCTATGAGTGTGGGAAATGTGGGAAGGGATTCAGAGACACCTCAGATCTGATCAGGCACCAGACAGTGCACACTGGGGAACGGCCCTACGAGTGTGGGGAATGTGGGAAGGGATTCAAGAGCAGCTCCAGCCTCATCATGCACCAGAGGACCCACACTGGGGAACGGTCTTACGAGTGTGGGGAATGTGGGAAGAGCTTCAACCAGAACTCCAATTTGACTTGCCACCAGAGGATCCACACTGGGGAACGGCCCTACGAGTGTGGGGACTGTGGGATGGGGTTCAGAATGCGCAGCGAACTCACCTGTCACCAGAGGATCCACAGTGGGGAACGACCGTATGTGTGTGGGGAATGTGGGAATGGCTTCCGTAACACCACCGAACTAATCCACCACCTGACAGTGCACACCAGGGAACGGCCCTACGAGTGTGGGGAATGTGGGAAGGGCTGCCATGACACCTCCAACCTTATGCAACACCTGACAGTGCACACCGGAAAACGGCCTATGAGTGTGGGGGATGTGGGAAGAGCTTCAGGCACAGATCCCACCTGATTGTCCACCAGAGGATCCACACCGGGGAGAGGCCCTATGAGTGTCCGGAGTGTGGGAAGAGGTTTCAACAGAGATCCAATCTGCTCAGGCATCAGCAGATTCATGTTGAGGAGAGGCCCTTCCGCTTCCCCTAGTGCAGGAAGGGCTTTAAGAAAAACTGCCCTCATCACCCACCATCACCAGGGAGAGCCCCTAACAGTGTCCCCAGTGTGTCTCCCAGAACTCTGCTGTGACCCAGCACCAATGGGGGCACTGGTAAGGGAAGCTCTGTGAGTGCCTGTGTGTGGGAAGAGGTTCCTGCGCTGCTCCAGCTCCATCCCCTCTGTTGGGCCCCATTGGATGCTCCCCAGTGACCCTTGTTGGGCAGAGCCTTGGTGATCCATGGTCCTGGTGATCCTTATTGGGAACGCACCTTGCTGGTGGTCTCCACATCTTCCTGGTTCTCTGTGGGCACCTGAACTCAGCAGGCCAAAAATCCATTGGGATGCAGACTTGTTGGTGAAGGAATAGCAAAGACTTTTGAATGCCTGGCAAGTAGTTCTGAAGCAATAGATGAAATAGAGATCTTAGCAGTATTTGACATAGATGCTGAAAATAGTTATGTTAAGGTTTGAGGCCTCTTCCATTGTTTAGATAAAACCAAATACCATATATGCCAAAGAAGCAGCAGATACCCTGTCTCAAGCCTCGCAGGAAAGACCTGAAGATAAGGGTAAAGCCATAAAACATGGTAATTTAGTTGTTCCTATAGGTTGCATGTAAATATTAGGAAATTAGTATATTGTATTAGATTGGTTGTTTGAATTTAGATTATTCATTATGGAATAATACTTATCGTACTGCAAATGGAAAATCTTTCTCTCTCTCTCTTCTCTGCTTCTCCTCTCTTCTCTATGCTTTTGTCTCTTCTTCTTCTTCCTCTCTTCTCTCCCCGCTCCTCCTCTCCTCCTCCTCGCTCTTATTACCTCTAATCTCTAACTTTTCTCTAAGCTCTCTCATATACCCACGCCCTATAATAAAATACAACCCTGAAGAACAGCAAATAATCATCTCCTGAGTCTGTCCAGTGACCGTCCAGAAACCCCACGGTCCCACAAGACTTGGCCTGTGGGGGACACAAGAGTTTCCCAGGCCTGGGCTCTGGTGCTGTCCCTGCTGACTGAGTGCCAGAGCGGCTCCCAGCGACACCTGCCACATGTTCCTTCCCCTGCCCTCACCTCCCTGAACCACCAGCACCCACTGCAGTCCATGGTGGCATCAGAGCTGTCTCCAGCCTGTTCAAAAGGAGACAGATCACAAACAGGCACAGGGTGCCCATGGTGACATCTCAAGTCTCTCTGGGCTGCTAAAGAGCACTGAGGTCCCATGAGGCCAGTGACTCCATGGTGACATGCCAGACCTCTTTCACCCTCCAAAGACTTGTGAGCTCCCAAGCACTCACCAGAGGACAACAGATGTGTCTCTACATGCCAAGGAGCCCATTTGGCAAAGGCACTCACCGAGGTTCCATGCTTACATCCCAGTGGTCTCTGTGATCCTAAAGAACACTGAGGTCACGTGCAATCCCAAGGGCTCCATGGTGACATTGCAGCAGTCTCTCATCTGCCAACCCACACTGACCTCACAGGCTGTCACAGGGTCTCAATGGCAACATCACAAGTGTCTCCAGGATGCTAAGCAGCTGTGATGTCACAGGCATTCATAGGGACTCTAGGGTGACATTCCAGGGGTGTCAAAGGCTGCAAAAGAACCATGAGGTCACACACTGTTACAGGAATTCCACAGGGCCATCCCAGGGGGCTCCAGGCTGCTAAAGAAGTGCTTTGCCACAGGCACTCAGAGGGGTTCCATTGTGACATGCCAGTGGTTGCCACGCTCCTAAGGAACACGGAGGTCACAGGCAGTGACAGCAGCTCTGTGCTGACATCCCTCGTGTCTCCACCCTGCCAAAGAACTCTGATGTCACTGGCACTGACAAGGGCTCCAT
This sequence comes from Erithacus rubecula, assembly GCF_903797595.1. Taxonomy (NCBI): domain Eukaryota; kingdom Metazoa; phylum Chordata; class Aves; order Passeriformes; family Muscicapidae; genus Erithacus; species Erithacus rubecula. The sequence goes on along the minus strand of NW_027635983.1, from coordinate 98,317 downwards.
GGTGACATCCCAGGTTTCTATGAACTACTAAAGAGCACTCAGGTCAAAAGCCCTCCCAAGGCCTCCATCCTCACATCCCAGAGGGAGACAGGTTTTTAAAGAGCCCTGAGCTCACCTGCACTCACAGGGCTTCCACGGTGGCATCACAGGGCTCTCTGGGGCTTCTAAGGAGCCAGGAGGTCCCTGGCAGTGAGAGGCACTCTGTGGCCACATCCTAGAAGAATCTGGGCTGCCAAAGAGAGGTCAGGAGCAGTCACAGGTAATCCATGGTGTGAAAAGTAAGATTCACTTTCCTGGTAAATTTCAAAACGTTTAATAAAAGACAGTAAGAGACAAACAATAAAGCCAAAGGTTATAAAGGTTCAGGTGCTTGACATACAGCCAAGAGCATACACTAACTCAGAAAACATTTTTTAAATGCATCAACATGTTGCATATTCATGGAGCTTCATGCATTATTCAATCCGTAAATCAACTTTAAAAAACTTTTTTTTCTCCTTGTGGCTCATGCTCTTTCTTGTCAGCGCATTCACAGTTAACGGAGATCAATAAATTCCTTCCCTGGACTTCTGGTGTTCATCACCCCTGTGCTCATCCAGACAGAATAATCCAAGAATGTGTAGAAATTCCTGAATATCTTCCTTTTTTTGCCATTCTCCGAGTTAGTTACATGAGCAAAAGCTTTTTACATCACCATGTTACAGTCCAAGAAATATAGATATTTATCACATTACTATTTCTAAGTTTTGGTAAGAGCAGAACTAAAATAAACTATATTCATACAGCAAAGTTTTGCAACATTATACACATAGCATTCATTTTAATACTTGCGAAAAGCCAATAATATAATATGGAATTATAACAACGGCGACATCACAAGGGCCTTTAATCTTCCTCCCCTCTCAGTCACCCTCAGCACGCCCCGCTGCTCCCGGCAAGGGAAGGAGGGAGTCTTGAGGAGCCGCCGGAGCTCCTGCCCCGTCCCTGCACGGGCAGCAGCGTGAGACCCTAAACCCGGTGTGCGGGACTCTGAACCCGCCGCGCCCCTGCCCCGCCTGCCGCCTCCATTTCTGCATCGCTCCCTCGCCCCGCTGCGCTCCCGCTCGCCCGGGCTGGAGAAGCAGCGGGGGAGGCGTGGGAAAAGCGCCATCAAACAAAACTCCAAGCGACCCGCACAGAAATCTCCTTGGCAGAGAGACACCGGGCAGGGCCCCGCCATCGCCCGCAGCCCGTGCCCGGCCGCACCGTGCCCGGCCCCGCTGCTCGCCCAGCGCAGCCTCCTCCTCTCCCGCCATCGCCCGCAGCCCGTGCCCGGCCGCACCGTGCCCGGCCCCGCTGCTCGCCCAGCGCAGCCTCCTCCTCTCCCGCCATCGCCCGCAGCCCGTGCCCGGCCGCACCGTGCCCGGCCCCGCTGCTCGCCCAGCGCAGCCTCCTCCTCTCCCGCCGCCGCCCGGGGCCCTCACGCTCGGCTGCCGCCGGCGGGAAAAGCCCTTCCCGTGCTGCCCCGCGCCACCGCCGAGCCTGAGGGAGCCTGAGGGGCTGCGCGCGCAGCGAGGGGAAAACAGAAGGAAAAACAGAAATCAGAAACAAAAAGCGGCCTGGCGGTGGCGGAAAAGGGAGACTAACAACTACCACACTCTCGCCTAAGACTCCTGCCCATACCCGCAGCTCCGTCTGCCGCGCCGAAAAATAAAACGCCCCGCAGCAGAAACACAAAGTTCCCTCCCCTCAGAGCGCAGAGCCAAAGGCGAAAGCCGCCAAGGGCGCCCGGCCCTGCGCTGCCGCGGCGGGCGGGGGAACTCGGGCCGGGCCGGTCGCTTCGGGCCGGGCTCTGGGGGCAGCGGGGCCGGGGCGGCGCAGTATTTCTCTGAATATTCAGGAGAAGCCAATCCCACAACATGTGTTTGTAGCAGCGGCAGAGCCGCAGCGCCCAGCGCTCCCCACTCCCACCCCACCTGCGCCACCCCCTCGCATCCAGCGACCCCCGGGAGCGGAACTGGGGCTCGGGGGGAGGGGGACGGCACGGACGGATCTGCACTGGGGAGCCCCGAGCCCCCTGCCCAGCCCTGTGAAGCGCGGAAAAACTCTCTATACCGCACAAAATAAGGTATAAGAGTAGGTATGTATTTATTCAGCGCTGAGGGGGATAGCTCCTCCAAAACCACGCACACCTTTGGCGACCTGCACCTCTCTTTTTATTCTTTACGAACTAGGATTGTACAATATACCTAATACATATTCATTGCCTGTCCCCGATTCATATTAAAATTAGCTACACACCTTTTTCGGCTGCACACTGCTCTTTGGGAAAAAGTTAACAGTCTTCCACTCAGTTGAAGTTTTCATCTTGTCTCCTTGCACATATTCTTTTTACTCCTTTGCTCATCTTCTGGACTTTGATACCAGTTTTCCTGGGTTCAGGGATCTGGAGAATCCCCCTTATCCTGTGGTGACTTTGTCCTTGCATCCTGTTCGCCCACCCCAGCTCTTTATCTTATCCTGCAGCCTTGCTCTCCCCTGTTCTTGTAAGCACCGTAAATTCCAGCAAACATAGGGTTTTGTCAGCCCCCTTCTAGTCAAAGCATTTCTCGATGCTCGATTCCTCACTCTCAGTTGCTCTGTCTCCCCTGCAGGCTCAGGGGGTGCTGCCCCCTCCCCAACAGCCGCTGCTGCGGCGGCCGCGGGGCACAGGGGGTGGCAAAAGTGGGTGCGGGATGCGAGCGGGGGAGCAGCGGGAGGAAGAGGAGGAGAGGGGAAGGGGAAAAGAGAGGAAGGGGAGGAGCAGGAGCAGGAGGAGCAGGAGAGGTTCAGTGGGCGCAGGCGGAGAGTCGCGGTGCTGCAGGACGAGCCCGCTGAGCCCGCAGCTCCGCTGGCCCCGGCAGCATCGCATTCCTGCATCCCGCGGGTGAGCGCGGAGGGGAAGCTCGGCCCGGGGCTGTCGCGGCAGCTCCGGCACGGCTGGTTGGGTTTCGGATTCTTGGGGGATGGGGGTTGGTGTTTGTGCCTCGCAGATTCGGGAATCGAGTCCCAAATGTATTTGGGTGTCCCTGGGAGAGGTATTGTTTTATTGATGTGAGGAGGGGATGTTTCTGGCTCTTGCAGGAATCCAAAGCGGAGCCGTAAATGCTCCTTGGGGGGATTTGGAGGGGCCCGCGTGGCGATGGCCCGGTCCCGGCGGGGCGGGACATCGGTTTTGGGGATCCCCGGGAGAGGCAGGGGATGAAAGGCGGGAGCGCCGGCGTGGGGAGAGGGGCGACAGCAGAGCTGGGGGACCCCCGGCAGCCTGGAGGGGAGGTGGAGCCGGGAGATGAGTGGGGTGCGGGCCCCCCGAGCCTGGAAGGGCTGGCGGGGAACGGGAGAAACCCTGAGTGCCTGAAGTGGGAGGAGCCGAGTCAGGATCAGGGCAGGATGAGCCCTGGGACCCACAAAACTCCCTCAGCGTGCCTGAGCAGGAGCCAGGAGAGGGGGAGTCCCCAGGAGCCACGGGCCCCCATCAGCTCTGAGAACAGGGACCTCCATAACCCCAAAGTGAGGACAGTGCAAACAGGGATCTCCTGGGAGAGTGTTTTTGGGCTCCTTCGTGAGTTTTGGTGGTTTTTATGGACACCAAACAGCCCAGGCATTTCTAGAGATGGACTCAGACAGCAGGACCTTCAAAGCCATATCAATCACTTTGTTTTTCCCCCAAACCAAGATTTTCCATTCCCAAGTCTTATCCAGATGGACGAAAAGGCTGTGAGGAACAGGAAGATGTCCCAGGACAGCCAGGCAGGTGAGGAGGAAATCACTGCTCCTTTCCCCCTCTGTCCTGCTGGGGAGGATTGGGGGCATCTCCTTTTTTTTCCCTCTGGCACAGAGGCAAATACCATCCTCTCCTTGTCCTGCCTCCCCTAGACCAGGAGCTGAGGATGGAGACCAGGGAGGACAAATCCACACAGCAGAACCTCGTGGAAGAGGCCGTTTGCAGCAGCTCCACAGTGCAGGAATCCAACAGGGAGGAAAAGCCACGGAGATCCTGCACAAGGAGGGGCTGCAAATGCAGATCATGGGGATCCGAGGAGGAAAGACCCAACCTGGGCCGGGCAGGCAGCCAGAGATGTGGCCAGAGCTCTGAGCTGAGGGTCCATGAGCAGCTTCATGATGGCAAAAAGCCCCTTCAGTGATTGGGAATGTGGGAAGAGTTTCCACACGAGCTCCAGTCTCGTCCAGCATCAGATGATCCACAATGGGGAGAAGCCGTATGAGTGTGGGAAATGTGGGAAGGGATTCAGAGACACCTCAGATCTGATCAGGCACCAGACAGTGCACACTGGGGAACGGCCCTACGAGTGTGGGGAATGTGGGAAGGGATTCAAGAGCAGTTCCAGCCTGACCCGCCACCGGAGGACCCACACTGGGGAACGGCCCTATGAGTGTGGGGAATGTGGGAAGGGATTCAGCCTCAGCTCCACCCTGATCCGCCACCAGAGGATCCACACTGGGGAACGGCCCTACAAGTGTGGGGAATGTGGGAAGAGATTCAGGCAGAGCTCCAGTTTTATCTACCACCAGAGGATCCACACTGGGGAACGGCCCTATGTGTGTGGGGAATGTGGGAAGGGATTCCGTGACAGCTATGATTTAATCCGCCACCAGAGGATCCACACTGGGGAACGGCCCTACAATTGTGGGGAATGTGGGAAAGGCTTCCATAACAGCTCCGAACTAATCCAACACCTGAGAGTGCACACCAGGGAACGGCCCTACGAGTGTGGGGAATGTGGGAAGAGCTTCAGTGCCAGGTCCAGTTTGATCTGCCACCAGAGGACCCACACTGGGGAACGGCCCTACAAGTGTGGGGAATGTGGGAAGGGCTGCAATGACTCCTCCAACCTTATGCAACACCTGACAGTGCACACTGGGGAACGGCCCTACAACTGTGGGGAATGTGGGAAGAGCTTCAAGCACAGATCCCACCTGATTGTCCACCAGAGGATCCACACCGGGGAGAGGCCCTATGAGTGTCCTGAGTGTGGGAAGAGGTTTCAGAGGAGATGGAGTCTGCTAAAGCATCAGCAGATTCACGTAGAGAAGAGGAGAGGCCCTTCTGCTTCCCCTTGTGCAGGAAGGGCTTTAAGAAAAACTCCACCCTCATCACCCACCAGCAGATCCACGCCAGGGAGAGCCCTGACAGTGTCCCCAGTGTTGGAAGAGCTTCTCCCAGAACTCTGCCATGACCCAGCACCAATGGGGGCACTGGTAAGGGAAGCTCTGTGAGTTCCCCGCGTGTGGGAAGAGGTTCCTGTGCTGCTCCAGCTCCATCTCCTCTGTTGGACCCTGTTGGATGCTCCCCAGTGATCCATAGTCCTGGTGATCCATGTTGGGAATGCACCTGGCTTGTGGTCTCCACATCTTCCTGGCTCACCGTGGGCACCTGGACTCAGCAGGCCAAAAATCCATTGGGATGCAGACTGACATCAGGAATTCATTTGGGACAGCGGATTTTACTTTCCACCTCAAAAAATTGCACTTTTGTATCCCATAATTTCTACTGGCAGCGTCAATGAGTACTGGATGGACCTTGAGATCTTCACCAACCTAAACCATTACATGATTCTACTTCTGTCTGGGCCACAGGCATCTTCCACAGCCAAATAGCGATGAACTGGGGCAGAAAACCAAGATTTTGGAGACAATGGAGTGGAAAGTTGTCTAAAAACGGTTCTTTTTACCTGCCGAAGCCTATGCATACCCAGTCAGCATGAACAGGTAAATGCTTTTATTTGGGCCCTGATTTTCTTTAATTTTTCTTCATCCCTTCACCCAACATTGGGGTAAAAATAAAGACATTGAACTAAGACATTGACGTGGACATTGTGGGTGGGGACATGGTGGGCACGGGAATATGGATATGCACACAGACATGGGTATGGACGTAGACATGGACATGGACCTGGATATGCATATGGACATGGACTTGGATATGGACATGGGCAGGGCTGTGGATGGAGATATCAGGCTTGGGGGGGGTCACAGACATAGATGGTGACATGGGGGAATGTGGTCATGGATGGTGACATGGGGGTATGGCCATGGATGGTCACAAGTGGCCTAGGGGACAAGTCCATGGGTGGACACATCCACACCATGACGTGTCCCATGACCAAGGAGAACACATCCCCACCGCCACCACAATGTTGTCCCCTTCACGCTACTGTTGATTCACTGCTCCTCCCCTGGGTGTGACACCTGCCTGACGGGATGTCCCCATGTTCTGGTGACCCGTGTCCCTCAGGCCACTCCCACCAGTGGCTCCAGCAGCAGCCAGAGCCCGTCCTCGGCTCGCAGGATCAGCTCGGGCTTGCGGCACGGGTGTGGCCTCGCTGTGTCCCTCCGCAGCACGAACCGAGACAGTGTCAGTGCCACCACCACCTTCATCTCAGCCATGGCAAAGCTCTGCCTGATGCAGTTCCTGCCACCACATCCCCATTGTCACTGTCACCCCACTGTGATCCCAGCCAGGGATGGGGGGGGCACTTGGGGACACTCCTGTCCCCACCCCACCACGTCCCTGGGGCCAGCAGAGAAGGGGATGAAGGAGGACGGAGACCATCCCTTGCTGTTCTCTGGGCTGAATCTCAGGGGATTGAACACCTGGGGTGACAGTGACACTGTGAGGACGCAGCTGTCACCACCATAGTGACAGGCACACCTCGTAGGCTGGCACTACCTCAGGCTTGGGCCAGAGCTCTGGGTTGTGGTGGGTCCCGTAGATGCTCATCAGGCAGATGACCCCTGGTAGGATGGGAATGGCCGCTTTAGGGACAGCAGGTGACAGCAGTGGGTGGTGACACTGGGGACACACTGGCCACGCCATACCTTTGGGAATGACATGGCCGTCACGCAGGGGGACATCCTCGGTGCAGTGCCGGGACACGGCAGTGACAGGAGGGTGCAGCCACAGGCTCTCCTTGATGCACATGGTGGTGAAGGGCAGCGGGGCACCCCCAGCCCTCCACTGCCCTTGTGATACACCCGATTCCATCCTGGGGGCTGCCCCTGTGACACACGTGGATCCACTGCGGGTGCAAAATGGTTCTGTCCCGAAAACTTGCTGTGCCCTCCCCTGTGACACCTGGATCCAGGGGGGGCACCCAGGGGTGCTGTCCCCACCCGTGTGACACCCAGAGGTGCTGTCCCCACCCAACCCCGTCCACTTACCAAGCCAGGGCTTGAGGAAGGCCTAGAAAGTTTTATCCTTGGAGGCCACGAAAGCTGCAACACACAAGGATGGGGTGGGCAGGGATTCACTGGGGTGGGGACACTGGGGTCCCCTGGGTGGGGACACTGGGATGAGGCACCCTGTCTGCACCCCTTAACCCACAGTGGGGACCCTCTCCCAGCACCCACAGCCAACCGAGCATGAGCGTTGTGGGACAACCAGAGGCTGGCCAGGGTGACACCTTTGGCTGGCCTTAGGGAACCTCAGGGACAGGTTGTTGGCCACTCTGGGGTGGTGTTTGGCCTGGCCATGGTGACACCTCTGGGGACCTGTGGGGTTGGGCTGGTGGCCACTGCCTGGGCACTGCCAGGTCTCTGTGCCAGGTGCAGTGACACCCATGGGTGGCCCTGGGGACCCATCTGGTGTCTCGTGTCCTACCTGAGGCACTGAGGAGTGGCTGAAGGGTGCTGGGGTGGAAGAGGCGCAGGACGGGCAGCCAGGGAAGTCCCCACCAGAGGCAGCCATGACGGTACCGGGCCACCAAGACACCCACCTGCTGCAGGCCCTGCTCTGTGCTCTGGCCCTGGGGACAACAGGGGACATGTGTGTCATTGGGGACATGCACAAGCTTGGGGACACGTCTGCCCTGGCGTCTTGGGCGTTGTAAGGCCGCTGGGAAGAGTCCAGCCGTGTGGCTGGCGCGGTGTCGGAGTGCGGCCGCCGGACTCTCACCTTCCGGCGGTCCCGCGCAGGGGTTGCCAGCCTTGGGGGCAAGTGTGTCTGTCCCTACTGTCCCCTTGCAAGTGCCACCACCTCGTCCTCACTGTCCTTTTGCCGGTGCCACCACCCCATCCTCACTGTACTCCCAAGTGCCACCACCCTGTCCTCACTGTCCTCCCAAGTGCCACCACCCCAATCATTCCTTCTGTCCCGTCACAGGTGCCACCACCCTGTCCCCATTGTTTCTTTGCAGGTGCCTCCACCCCCGTTCCCACTGTCCCTGCAGGCATTATCCCTGTCCCCTCACCATGCCAGTGTGTCCCAGCAACCAATTTTACCGGGGGGATGGGGAATTTGTTCAGCTGACGACAAGTGACCCGGAATCGGGTGACAGTGAGCAGCACATCTATCACGATCCGCTCAACCCAAGCAGGAGTCGTGATGGTTAAGTCGACCCCAGGGTGCAAAAGACAAAAGGCAAGAGACTGAGGTTTGTTTAGCAGAAAGCAGTAATTCAGTTTATTGCGTACTAACAGTCAAGTTTTGTGATAGAGAGAGAGAGAGATAAAAGGGGAGAGAGGGAAGGATGGGATATACCTACCAATAGACGGGACGCACCCTTGTGGCCATCCAACGAGACGAGATGAGACGCATCTTCAATCCATTGGGGAGAAAGAGATCTCAAAGTCTCTTTAGGAAAGTCACTTTTTATAGTCCTTTTCCAAAGCGAGTGGCCTCTGGCCAAAAGGTAGGAAGATTTATGGACTATTGTCTGTGGAGATCTTAGCCCCATGATGCAGGTGCGGGGACAGGGTGTGATAACCAACACCCTGCAGTGTACCATGAAAAGCACCAGGCACAGCTACAAATAATCCCTGGCCTGATGCAAGCATCCACCTTGGGCAGGCTGGAGCTCTGGTTCAGGGCAAGTGGTGCAATCTCAGGTCCCAGTCTCTGCTGATGGTCATAAGGCAGATCAGAGAAAACTTGAGACTGACTCTTACACCACCCCATGGTTCACGATCATCGGCAGCAGCACTTCATTCCTGGTGTTGTGGTGAAGTCTTCAGGACTCAGATGAGTTGAGAGCATATCCCAGAAAACAGAGACAGAAAGTTGGACAGAATAGGAAAGTAGGAAAAAGATAAGGGAAAGGTAAAAGAGAGAGAAAACAAAACAAATAATCAATTTCAATTTCTGATTACAAAAAGATAAATAAGCAGTTTAAATCAATGTTTCAATTTCAATTTTTTGATTTAATAATAATGATTTCTTGATTAAAATAAAATGATCAGTTAACAATCAATTTTCAGTTTTAATTTCTGATTACAAAGAGATGAATAAGCAATTTAAATAAATGTTTATAAATTTTAATCAATTTACCAATCAATTTCAATTTCTGATTACAAAAGACAAATAAACAATTTAAATCAATGTTTCAATTTCAATTTTTGATTCAATAATAATTTCTTCGTTAAAATATAATCAGTTTGAGTCAATACTTAAAGAAAATGCAACATAAATAATAACTAAAAATCAACCTTAATCAATATTCATGATGCAATACAACAAAGATAAGCAATTTTGAAGCAAGAAATGTTCAAATTACAAATCAAATAATTGATTTCATTTTAAAATGGAACACAACTAAAATAAGTAATTTTAAAACAAACAATTTTCAAATTTAAAACAGCGATTTTAGTAAAGTTACAGACACAAAGATTTAAATTATTTTTAGTACTCATTACCAAATCTTCTACAAAAACACTATCACAAGCAGTTTTAAATCATGCAAACCCATTGCTCATATACCCCAGTATTGTTTCAGGAATCTGCTTTGGATAACTTTCAAAGTTACAGACATTCTGTTCTGTTTCTAAGCAAATATCTTGAGCTCTGATTGCATTACTTTCACAGATAAACCCTTGTTGTTCCCAGACAATGTAAGTTTCCAAATTAATAGTTTGTTACTTTTCACTAATTTGACGAGCCCATTCTCTAAGATAAAAAGGATAGAGAATAGCTCTGTCATGATTCAGCCCCAATGCAGTGATAGGGAATATTGAATATACTGGAGCATTACATGTGGTCAGTGCAAAGGCTGTGGCTGTGTTTGTGCTGGGGTAGTAATTTCACCAGGATTGGAATTCTTTTTCAAAATCATGGGCATTATCCGAAATTATTCTCCGAATTTCAGTAGGAAAAGTGGCTTCCTCCACTTCTTGTACAATTGAGGAAGCAACTGACTGCATCCACAATTGAGCCTGAATAAAGCAGAGAGCTAAAGAGATGTTAGCCAATGTATTCATTAATACTTCTAAATCAACACTATTCAAAATTCCCAATCTTGTTCCCACAACAGCGGTTATGCCTCTTGTTTGTTTCTTGAAAGGATCCTCCTACTTTTGCAACCAGGCTGTCCACCCCTAGAAAAGGTGAACAAGCTGGCAGAATTACTGAGACATTGTTTTGCATTGGCAATTTGACTTGTTTAAAAGACAATGCCAGATTAAACAATATTTGTTGTTGGCCAGTTTTCTGAATTACTCAAGGTCCAATTTCAAAAATTTTCAGGCTCGGTATAACCAGTGGTTGGGTAGTAGGTGTTATAACATTAAGTTCCCCTCCATGTTTTTTATTGTTTTTACCACATAATTTCATGGGAAAATTGTACAACAGTTCAATTTTGATTTTGAATCTCACAAAATGAAACACATCTGTAAGGTCCTGTGCCATGACTGCATACAGGTTCGATGAGGGATTCAACAATTAATCTTCACATCCCGTGGCATTATTCTGTGAAAAGTAAACACAATAGAATCTGCCACAAAGAGGCAGGAGGTTAAAATGATGGAACTATCCAGCATGTAATGCGTACTGGAATTCTGTTAACTTCCCAATCATTTTGCTGCCAAGAAGGAAGCCACTCTGTACCTCCTTTAAACACAGCATAAGAGTCAGTGTAGTTGCAAACAAAGGAGGCACTCTGCACTTCAAGCTGGAAAACACCCCAAATAACCATCAGCACCCCAACCCAAGAGTCACCCCATCCCCCAGCAATAATTTGTTCAGCAGAAGCATTAGTGAATGAAGAATTAGTGAACAAAGATTGTTTGGGGGAGAAAGCAGAAGCTACTTCAATTACTGAGGGAGTTTTGTCGTAGCTGCTGCCCAAGTTCTCAGTTTCTGTTATTGCCAGATTTTTTACAGTTCCTTCTGTTACTGAGGATTTCTGGGCCACCCCTTCAGGGGGGGCAGTCCCAGTAGTGGCTGTCTTCAAAAACTTCACTTCCTGAGAAAGTTTTTGAATTTTCTCTGAGGCAATTTGCAAGTTAGGGCTTTCCAAATGGGAGACTATTTTTTGTTGAGTATCCCTCACTACTACTATTTCATCTCCTCCCATAAGGGTATCATCAGTATATGGATAAACAGCCAGAGTGCCAGGTTTGGGTTTTTTGATTGTCCATACAGGTAAGATTTACAAGTCCTGTATAACCGGTTTGATGTCTACTTTGGCACCACAGGGAAGAGGATATTGTTTTACATTTACAGGTAATTGCATAGGTGATTTATGGCCAGTGGAGAATTTTATTTCATGTATAATTTGCAAGCAGGCAGATTTTTGAATGTTTTCTAGGAGTTCGTCAGGGCTACCAATTAAAGCTACAGGGTTTTCCCTTTCCAAGGGGTTAAGCCTGCCTGCCCAAGTAACAGTGTGCTGAGTTAGGGACCAAAAGTTAAATTTGTCACCCATTGTTAAGAGAGCTCCATGGCCCCAGTGGCTACTAACTTCTTGTGTAGCTAATTTTAATATGAATCGGGACAGGCAATGAATATGTATTAGGTGTATTGTGCAATCCTAATTTGCAGAGAATTAAAAGAGAGGCAGAGTTCACCAAAGTTGTGCGTGTTTTTGGAGGAGCTATCCCCCTGAGCGCTGAATAAATACATACCTACTCTTACACCTTATTTTGTGCGGTATAGAGAGTTTTTCCGCGCTTCACAGGGCTGGGCAGGGGGCTCGGGGCCCCCAGTGCAGATCCGTCCGTGCCGTCCCCCTCCCCCCGAGCCCCAGTTCCGCTCCCGGGGGTCGCTGGATGCGAGGGGGTGGCGCAGGTGGGGTGGGAGTGGGGAGCGCTGGGCGCTGCGGCTCTGCCGCTGCTACAAACACATGTTATGGCATTGGCTTCTCCTGAATAGTCAAATTAATACTTTATGTGTCGTGTTTTTTTAAAATATAGTTGTTTTTAAAAATAACATAGGCTAATAATATGTCTTTGTAATAAATAAACTACCTACTTAATTAAATAACACCCAATGAAAACACCTACTGCTAATAACCAGTTACCAGCAACAACAGTCTATAAAACTTAAAAATCGCAGCCCAATTTAAAACTAATAAAAAAAAATTAAAACTACAATAAAAAAAACACGTTCTAAAATACAAACTCAATAAATAGCCAGATAAACACTTCCTAAAATAGAAAAAATAATTTATAAAAGAGTTTATAAATATATAAGTTTATAAATATACGACAAGCTAAAACATTTTAAAAATATCTCCAAAAAATCAAGTGAACTCTTAGCTAAAAACCAAAGACCCAACCATTATAAGCTTTTTCTTTTTTCTTTGTCTCTTATTATCTTTTATTAAGCCTTTTTAAATCTATGAAAAAGAAATCTCATTTTTCATGCCACTCACTGAGTAGTCACTACTGAGTAAATTGTTCAGTGCCGGCTCTGGCAGCTGCCCAGTCCCAGCCTCAGCTCTTCCTTGTTTCTTTTTCTCTCTTTCCTATTTCTCTACCTCACATTTCTTGTTCCATTAAATCCATGTTCAATCAAATCCATATGTTGGTTCTCCTGTGGTCTCATTTGCACCTTCACTGGGCTGAAGGTGTCTCACCCTGCTGGGCCCCTTCTCACCACCATAGTTCTGGGATTCTGTCAGGGCTGCTCTCTCCTTTTCTTCTTCCCTCTGCTTTGAGCTGGGAATGGGCTGGAAAATGTCTAGCATGTTATAAATACATCTTACAATATTGGCTTTTTGCAAATACGAAAATGGATGCTGTGTGTATAGTGTTAAAGTAACTCTGCTATACAGATACAGTTTTTATTTATGCTATTAACTAAACTTAGACACTGTAGTGAAATAGCTGATATAGTCATGCTTGTGGGAATTGAACTGCCTGCTTGTTTGGGATAACATCCAATGTATGTGTGATGAAGACCACTGCTAGAATCAGCACCAAGTAAGGACCAAAGCCCAGGCTGGAGGTGATAATAAGAATGAACTGAAACCACAGCCAAGAAATGTGCACACTCTAAAAGGGCAAACTGAGAAGGAGCTGCTCTAAACAGTTCTTGGAACATGTAAACTACTGTGCTTGAAACTCGGATGGGTTGACCAAGTATCCCAAGGCAGATAATATAATATAATATAATATAATATAATATAATATAATATAATATAATATAATATAATATAATATAATATAATATAATATAATATAAATAATATGTAGAAACAACGGTTATACCAAGGCCACAGTATTGAGATGTTTAAAATGATAATATCAGTAATTGGTGGATAACCAGAAGCACGCCTCATAGGAAACTGGTAACTGCACTACAGTTGAGAGCCAATGTCTGCCCCCCAAGAGAGATCCTGGCCAGGGGTACTTGTGAAAAGCTGTAAATATTGTGGTGCTGATAATGAACCATCAGCCTCTATTATAGGGAACTGTCCAATTACTCAAAGCACCAGGAATAAAGGCACAAAGAGACACATCTGTGAGCTGCGAGGCTAAAAAGAAGAATTGGACTGTGTTTCAAGAGGTGATGACAATGAGTTTTACGAGACAAATTTGATCTTTGTTGAAGGAGGAAAGGCATTCATGGTGAACATGACAGTCAGGTACAAGCACTCCAACTCATCCTTGAAAGTTGCTGCCAGGAAGGTCAGGAAATATCAGTGCCTTCACAAACTAACTCAAGATCTTACAAATGCATCAGACGCTGAATTTTTGGGATTTCCTACAGGAGCATGAGAAAAGTGGTGTGAGAAGAACTCTTCTACTGTTGGCCGTAGGTCTCTCTAAGATGACGCAAGAGAAGACAGCCTGGGCCCAGAGCATCCAGAGCACTGCTCTCCTCCATTGGTATGGTACATACTTTTGTGGACAAAGATCAATGTATTGTTTCTGTTCATGAAAATAAAAAATAAGGCTGAATGGCATTGCTGGACAGTGGGTAGGACATGTGGGAACAATTAAATTCTTTCAGTCATACTAATTTGGCCACTGCCCGTATTTGGGATAAATTCACCAATTTGGCCCAGGTGGATGGGCCACCTATACTCAACCTGGAAAAGAAACCTATTATCATATATGTTTAGTAAGAAGCCATGAATGATCACGATTGGTTCCATCTTGCTGACTGTTCTCCAGAATAAGATCAGCAAGGTTAACTGAGGCATGCTCCCTCGAGCCAAGGCAAAGAGGATTTCTAAGAGCGGCAGGATGTGCTGAAAATTTGATAGTCCTGCAAACAAAAATTCGATCTGCCAGAAGAGAACACAGGTCACTGGGTGTCGTATTCATAGACATTGCTAAGGTTTTTGACCAGCAGCATATTCTACATGGTCTGCAGCAAAGGGAAGTGGATTCCCATGTGTCTTGGTTTGAAGGACAGGTGTCTGCCAATAAAGGCAGAAGCTTTTCTTTGGAATGGAGAATATAAACTCCCTTCTTCCAAATTATTACTATATTTTTAAAATTAAGGGGCTCTCAGGCAAAGATATGGGAAGTAGGAATAACAATTCTTTAACAGGAAAATTAAAATAGGGTTGGAATAGAATACAGACAGAGTCAGAATACAGCTTGACACCCTCTCAGTCAGGGTGTTGGTAGCAGTCTAATTAAATGGTGGCTACAGTTTTCCCGCAGTGTCAGATGTGGTTTAGCTGAAGTAATGGACCAGTAGAAGGATGCAGTTTTCTTCTGAAGGTCCAGGGATGATGTGGAAAAGGCCTGGTTTTCTTCTGGAATCCAGTGGAAGGATGGTATTTTGGTGTTCAATATCTCAGTTTTTTTATTTAGTTAGGAAATGCTTGGCTCCTCCCCCTGGCTGGAGCATCTCCCAATATGATGATGTAATTTTATCAGTCATACAGTGGGACTTAATGGCTCAGTAGCAGATAATATCTTTCAGGAGAGAGGATGGGTTGTAGAAAAGATAAAGATGATTGCCCTGCCTAGTCTAAAAGATGGCCCATTAGCAGATAGTATGTGCCACAGAGATAAGGAATCGCTGCCTCACCTAGATTCAACAGATGGTGAAAGAAAACACAATTCTGGCCACATCAACCCAACACACCAGCTTGGTGAGTAATATGTATGAGAACATACATCATCATATGAAAGCCTCTTCAGAAAACTGACATACCAAAAAAATATACACCATCCCTAGACTAAGATACTTGGCAGACCAAATGGATGCAAAAGCAGGGCTCCTTGAATCCCTGACCTCCAGATTTGATCAGTTGCCAAGGAATGGCAATGCTTAACACCGTGCACATGTGATGTCATCCTGCACTCCAGCATGAAGGATGTAGTCTGGGTATCCCAACATTGATGGGACTCAATCCAAGTATCCAGGCCTGAAGATTACATAGACTTGCCCAATATTCAAATGATGCATTAATATTATGTGGGGCTTTTTTGTTATAGTTGGGATTAAATGTGTGAGGCAGTATTTTTTGTTTGGATTTAGATGTTTATTAATTTTAATTAAAATTTTATTGTTTTTATTAATTTATTTTTTACAGACTGTGAGTTTTACAGTACTTTAAGTTAACAAATTAAAAATGAAGACTTATTTTTTACAGGGCTTTTCAAGGGTAAATTTTTAAATTAAGAAATGCTGCTTAAATTATTTTTGCTTTTAACTTAATAACTACCTATTTGTGTCTTGTAATGCATATATTTTATTTAATTATAAAATACTACTTAGACATATGAATTAGAAGGCAAAAAGAAGGAAAAACTTTTGTTCTAAAAGTCCTATTTTGATTTATATATATATTGCTGTATTCTAAAACTTTTAAAGTCTGAGTTTTTTACTATGTGATATTACACATTTTTATTTAAACTACAGACTTATAATCTCAGTTTTATTATTTAAGTTTGGAAGTCTTTTCCATGACCTGAGGTTAAATGCAGTGTTCTCTTGGGGTCAGTGCTTGTCAGCACAGAAAGTCTAAAATTCTCAGTGACCAGGGTTCCAACACCTTAAGATTGTTCATGAAAGAAGAATGCTGCGATCAAGTATATAGGAAATTATAGATGAGAGCTGGAGGAGATTGAGAAAAGATCCTGTCAATATGGGAGGCTAAACCTAAGATAGAACTGCTGGATGGTGCAGGTAATGCACAACACCAGAATTGGATGTAGCTACTACAAAAACTCAGTATCCACAACTGTGTAACTGGAGGAAACAGGAGTTTTGGTCCTCCCAAATTTCCCCTGCCCCAGTAATGCAGCTACACATGGGGAGGGGGACTGGCTCAGGCACCTCATGACAGAGCAGAAATCCACCTGCAGCCCACGGAGGCCCAGAATGGAGAAGGGATTTACCTCCATCCTGTGCTGGATCCTGCTCTGCAGTAGATCCATTCCCAAAGGAGGCCATGACCCAATAGGAATCCTGTGATGGAGCAGGATCCTGCAGGACCTGTAGAACCCTGGGGAGAGGAGCTCACCTGCAGCAGGTTCCTGGATTGCTTAATGATCACATGGGGTCCCACAGTGGTATCCTTGGTTCTGTTGGGCCTCATGGCATCAGAATGGTCCCTTGGTTCCGTTGGGCCCCATGGTGTCAAAATCACCCCTTGGTTCTATGAGGCGCCATGGTGTCACAATGCCCCATTGATTCCATAAGGCACCAAGGTGTCACAATGCACCCGTGGTCCCATTAGGCCCCATGGTGTCACAATGGCCCCTTGGTTCCCAGAGGCCCCATGGTATCACAATTGCCCCTTGATTCTTTCAGACTCCATCATTTCACAATGGCCCCTTAGTTCTGATTGGTCTCGAGGTTTCACAATGGACCATTGGTTTTGTAAGGCCACAAGGTCTCACAACAGCCCTTGGTTTCATTCGGCTCCATGGTGTCTTAATCACCTCTTGGATTTCTGAGGCTCAATGGTGCCAAAAAACCCCCTTAGTTTTGTTTGGCCTCATGATGTCCAAATTTCCCTTTGATTCTGTTAGAACCCATGGTGTCACAATGACCCCATTGTTATGTGAGGCCCCATGGTCTCACAATGGTCCCTTAATTCCAGTGGACACCATGGTTTTACAAAGGACCCTTGGTTCTGTGAGGCCTCATGCTGTCAAAAGGGTGCATTGAATCAATGCGACCAAATGGTGTCACAATGGCCACTTGGGGTTACAAGGCCCTGTGGTGATGCAATGGACCCTTGGTTCCATGAGACCCCCCCCCCTGATGGTACCACAATGGCCTTTTGTTAGCATGAGGCCCCATGGTGTTGCAATTGCCCCTCCGTTCAATGAGGCTTCATGGTGTTCACAATCACCCCTTGGTTCTTTTAGGCCCCATGGTGTGACAATGGACCCTTGGTTCTTTTAGGGCCCATGGTGTCACAAAAGCTTCTTGGTTTTCTTAAGCTCCAAGATCTCACAATGACCCCGTGGTTCCGGTGGACATCATGGTTTTACAATGGACCCTTGGTTCAGTGAGGCCCCATGGTGTCAAAATGGAGCATTGCGTCTATGCAACCAAATGGTGTCACAATGGCCCCTTGGTTCCCTTTGGCCCCGAGGTTTCACAATGGACCATTGGTTCTGTAAGGCCACAAGGTCTCACAATGGCCCTTGGTTTCATTAGGCTCCATGGTGTCTTAATCAGCCCTTGGATTCCATGGTGCCAAAAATATCCTTTGGTTTTGTTTGGCCCCATGGTGTCACAATTTCCTCTTTGTTCTGTTAGGAGCCATGGTGTCAAAATGGCCTCTTGGATCTGTGTGGTCCCATGGTGTTCAAGAGGACCTCTTG
The DNA here is from genome assembly GCF_903797595.1 of Erithacus rubecula. Taxonomy (NCBI): domain Eukaryota; kingdom Metazoa; phylum Chordata; class Aves; order Passeriformes; family Muscicapidae; genus Erithacus; species Erithacus rubecula. The sequence continues at coordinate 80,320 of NW_027635983.1, read as the reverse complement.
GTGCCATGAGGTCCCTTGGTGTCACAATGGCATTTTGGGTCTGTTACACTCCATGTTATCACTATGGCTGCTTTGTACAGATAGGGCATGTGATCAAACAATGCCCCCTTTGTTCTGTGAGGGCCCATGGTGTCAAAATGGTCCTGTTGTTCTGTGAGGCCCTATAGTGTCAAAATGGCTCCTGGGTTCCCTTAAAACCCATGGAATCATAATGGCCCCTTGGTTCTATTCGATCCATGGTGTTAGAATGGTCTCTTGGTTTTATGAAGCCCCATGGTGTCACAATGGCCACTTGGTGCCTTGAGGCCTCATGTTGTCACAGTGTTGCCTTGGTTCTTTGAAGGCCCTTGGTGTCACAATGGCTCCTAAGTTCCATGAGTTCCATGGTGTCACAATGGCCCCTTGGTTCTTTGAAGGCCCTTGGTGTGACAATGGTCCTTTAGTTCTGTGACGCCCCATGATGTCAGAATGGCCCTTGGTTTCGTTAGGCTACATGGTATCGCATTGACTCCCTGGTTCTCATAGGCCCCATGGTGTCAGGATAGCCCCTTGATTCTGTTAGACCTCAAGGTGGCACAATGATCCCTTGCTTCTATTAGGCTCCACGGTATCTCCGTAGTTACTTGAGGCCCCATGAAGCCTCAACGACCCCTATTTTCTGTTAGGCCTCATTGTGTCACAATGGCCCTTTGGTTCTCTTAGGCCCCATGGTGTCACAGTTGCAACTTGGTTCTGTTAGGCCACATGGTGTCACAATGACACTTTGGTTCTTTGAGGACTCATGGTGTCAACATTGGCCCATTGTTTCCATTATGACCCATAGTACCATAATGGCCCCTTCATTCTAGGAGGCCTCGTGATGTCACAATAGCCCCTTGGTTTTGTGAGGTCCCATGGTGTCACAACAGACCATTGGTTCCAGGCAGAAGAGTCCTTGCAGGGATAAAGGTGCTCCTGCCCTGCTGCAGCCTCAGCCAGCGCTGTCCAGAGTGAGAGGAAGATGAAGGTGGCTATGCTCAGCATGGCCCTGCTCTTCTCCATCCTGCTGTGCCCCCTGGCACAGGCTAAGGTGAGGCACCAGCCAAATGCTGTCCCCGTACCCTGCCCATTGCTGTCACCCATCCCATCCTTTTGGTCCCTTCAGGAATTCCATCCCTGCTGCCTCCTCTGTGTACTCTCCGGGCTCCTCAAACACCTCCCCCGACCATTCCGGAGGCCTCTCCTTCCATGTCTCCCCTCAATCCTTTGCCTTTCTTCATGGCCACTGCACCAGGGCCCCCTTCAACAATTCCCTGACTCATTCCCCCTTCCCAAATCCTCTCTGGGTCCTGACACTTTTGTCCCCACCCATCCTCATTTTTCTGTCCCCACCCAGCCCCTCTCTTGCACTCCCATATCCCTACCCTCCAATTCCTTTCTCCTCCCCTCTACCTCACACCGAGACCCTTCCATACCCCCAGCCCAGTCCCTTGGGCCCTCAACTGGCCCCAGTTCAGTGTCTTTGGGTCTCCCTCCCATCCCAAACAGACCTCCTTGACAGCCCTGAATTCCCACCCCATTGCCCCCACCCTGCTCCCTGCACCCATGTCCCCTCAAAGCCCCATGGGGTCCAATCCAGACCAAACTTTTGTTCTCCTTTCCCAGATACTCCTGGAAGGAGTCCAAGATGATCTACAGGAAGTGAGTGGGGTGCTGGGATTGGATGGCATCCCCTCAGGGAATTTGGGGGGTCAGTTGTGTCGCCCCATCCCTCCCTGGCACTGGGGCCATCACAGTACCCGGTGAGGTCTCCTGGTCTCTCTGCACATTGATTTAAACAATGTCACTGTGGGAGTCCAGGGTACCTCCCTGGCTCCTCTGGGGATACAAAAACACCCCTGGCAGAGCCCTCTGAGACCCCCTAGTGTTGTCCAGGAGGCGCAGGGGCTGGATTTGGCTCCTTGGGAGAATTCGCCAACGCTGAGAGAAGAGACACAGAAAATGGTGACAAGTAGAGTGTAAATTAGAATATTAGAATGTAGTATAAGTAGGTTTTTGGATTGTTTATATTAGGAGCCATGTGGCCAAGATGGAGGATCCTGGGTGTGGTGGGCTTCTTCCTCCTTCTTCTTCATGTCATCCATGTTGATGTTGCACCCTGGGAACCACAGACTGGATGGGGAAAGAACTGGACATTGTTGAAAATTTGTAAATATTGTATACGTAGTTTGGAGTATAAAGGCCTTGGCACAGCCTGCCCAGAGGTTCTTCTGCAATGGTTGACCTGCAGAGCGGACCTGTGTTGGGCTGGCTGAAACATTTTTAAAGATAAGATAAATAAACAGCCCTGAAACAACACAAGGTCGTCTCAAGCTGCTTTCTCGCCGGTGTCTCTGAGAGAACCAGACTTCTGACCACCTGCATGCCCTCTCTGGGGAGGTCTCATGCCTGAAGAGACCCTCAGGGACCGGACACCTGGTGTGCCAGGGTGTGCGTCTGGATTCCTGGACTTGTGGGTGTTGGTAGCGTAGTTCACAAAGGTGAATGCGACTGCCAAACCCTGAAAATCCACCTGAAGAAAGGTGCAGAAGAGAGACCTTGAGCCAGTGCCAGAAAAGCCAGTTACCAGACTTGTGTCAGAAGGGAGGATTCCAGGAATTCCTCTCCCTGCGCATCTGCTGGACAGAAGCCCAGAAGGACTCTGAATCGGGTCTGATAGCTTTGCATTTTGGTGAGTCGGTTCAGATCTAAGATGCACTACAGGCACACACACCATGGGTGGGTCCTTCAGCCACGAACAGGTCCAAATATTATCTATGTTAAAGTTTTTAGTCTCCTCACACCCAATTTCAGTAACAGAGGATGAACAGAGATTTGCTTGTGTGGGTACGAATGCGTTACCCCCGAATTTACACAAGTCAGATATTTAAAGTAGGATTTTGGCAGCAGGTAAACAGAGATATATACCACACTGAAACAAAAGAGAATAAAAATAATAATAAAATAATAATAAAAATAAAAAGATAATAAAAAAGATAATAAAAGATAATAAAAACAAAATATAATAAAGCAAAGGATCTTTTAAAAGTAGAACAAGTAATGCTGGAAGCTTTGACTACTGAAACAGTAAAGGTTTCTAGTCCTTTGAAGGCTATAGAGGGTCTTCCAGGACTGGAGGAGGGGGTGTTGTGGTGACCTGGTTCTGGGTTAAGCCCGGCACGGCAGCCCAAACCCCAGGGCCTCTCCGTCCATATGCTCCAGACATCAACTTGGTGGACAGTAAAATGGCATTTATTGAAGGATCACAGGGGTTTTTATAACTTGGACTCTTCGTGTCATTTCCTTCAGCTCACGTCTGGCTGGGTGAGGCCAGGCACGGAGCAAAGGTATCACTGCGAGGGGGGAAGGGGTCCTAACTGACCGTACAGCTCAAATTCTTCCGCTCACATATCCCTAACTCTCCACATTTCCCGCCCCCCCTCATGATTAGTAAAACTTGTATAAAATTCTAAAATGTAGACATGAAATATCATGGGTTAGTAAAGTTAGTATAAAATTGTAAATGTGTTAGTAACTGGCATGCCTTAAAATAATTGTCAGCAGTCGACAAACATAATGTTAACTGTACTAGACACTTTTTAACGAATTGCACCAATTTGTTCAACATGCAGGGCCCGAAGATTAGTGTTAGTAAGATTATAGTGAGTGGGCCTATTAGGGTAGAAATTAGGGTGGTGAGCCATGGGGACTGGTTGAACCATGACTCGAACCAGCCTTGTTGATCTTCTCTGTCCATTTCTCAGGTTCAGTCGATGTCTCAGTTCAGCCATGGAGTCTCTAACGACTCCGGTGTGGTCTGCATAAAAGTAGCATTCCTCTTTCAAGGCGGCACACAGGCCTCCATGCTGCATGAACAGGAGATCCAGTCCTTGCCTGTTTTGGAGGACGACCTCTGAGAGTGAGGAAAGGGATTTTTCTAGAGAAGAAATGGATTTCTCAATTCTCTGCAGGTCCTCGTTGACGGTCATCTGCAGTTGGGCCAGTCCTTGATGTTGTGTTGCAAGGGCCAAGATGCCTGTGACAGCGCCGGTAACTCCTAAACTGAAGAGCATTGCGATGGTGATGCCCGTTAGCACTTCGTGCTTGTGGAGCTGGTCAGGTTCCTCGAACAAGCAGTACACTTCTTCTTCCTGGCGATACAGGACTCTGGGGACAATTAAAACTTGGACACAAAAGTCAGTAGAATGATCAAATTTGTCAAGGGGTACACATGGGCGTACCCCGGATTGTTGACAGACCGACATTCCCAATGCTGCTGGGATCACCCACTGGAACTTTCCCCCTTTTAAGTTTGATGAATTCCTGGCAGACATTGCCCATCCGCTTTGCCAAGGTTGCATTGCCAAAGCATTTGCCTTGGCCCGTAACCTGTCTTGGGGTAATGCCTCTCCAGGGGATGTCCCATCTGCATTGACGTGGATGCTTTGACTTTGAAAAGATGAATGGGAGATCGAGGGCAACACCTTTGTAAAAAGGAGGTTGTGCATCATAGCATAACCAGCATGATTCTGTGAGGTTCGGGTTGGATTGGTTTAACGATAAAAAGGTAGCATTTAACACGCTCAAGAATGGATTGGAGAGGGTTGGCTTGGCTAAGAGATTGGATGGGGAGGAGGTAGATTTTAGCATCTGTATTTTGTGGCTAATGCTATGGTAAACATGCCATTACACTGGTTATTGCAGTGTGAACTGCTGCTTGGATGGGAGTGAGGTGTTCTTCCTTTGCAACATGTCTGATCATGGTTGTGAGATTGGACCCAGATGGCAGTGATCTTAAAATGTCCTTGGTGGCTGAATTGCATTGCTGGCGTAGGCAGTCTGCCAGCACAGGACCCTTCGACTCTGAAGGTAATGCAGAGGAATCTAATGTTGCCTGAAGACAGTCCACAAACTGAGTGAAGCTCTCACTCTCACTTTGCTTTATAGTGGACCGTGGCGAAGGTTTGGCTATGAGTTTAGAAGGTGCACGGATGGCTTCTCGGGCAGCATGGGTTGTTGTCATGACCTCATGGGCCCACAGGCCTTCTGCCTGTGGTTGTGGGGTGATCATAGTTGGGTCTGTGCCCATTAGCCTCTGTATGCTGGAGTCGTGTATTGGATGGTCTGCCCCTTTTACTAAGGCTAGATGCTTTACCCATATGTCCTCCCATTCTTGTTTAAAAACGATCATCCCCGCCCCATTGAAAATTAGCCTGCAAGTCTGTTTGATATCAAAGGGGAGCATGTCATCTCCTCCAAAAACGCTATCAATGAGTGTGGAAACCATAGCAGAATTAATTCCCCTGTCAGCAATAGCTTTGACAATTGCCTGCACGTCCTTTGGGTTTACCGGCGAATAGGTTCTTTGATTTCTGCCTGCCCCCCCGACTTGAACCGGGAACACAAGAGTGGCCGATGGAGCCCACTCAGCACAAGCTATTTTTATTTTCCACCAGTCTGTAAGTGGGGTTCGATCTTTCTCTGATATCGCTTTAACCCACGCCGTAGCGTTGCTGCTAGTGATTTTATATGCCACTGCTCCCTTTTTGTTACAGCCTGAATCGGTGTCAGAGTTGTCCTCTGACCACCTTCCCAGCTGCCCATCCAAGCTCGAGTCAGAGTCCGAGTCGGAAGCCGACTGACTGGATACTTCCAGGCTGCTGAGCCTTTTCCTTGGGCTCCGCCCCCACCCCTTTTTCCAGGGGTTGGGCCGTTCCCTCCCCCTGTGCTCCCTCTGCCTCCTGCCGGGAGAGGGTCTTTACCTATAAGGACCTGATTTAAAATGAGCTCTTTGATTGGTCTTAAGCTCCTTCTCGGGAGCCGCCCCTTCTCCTTGCTCGCTATCCCGCGAGCCTTCTGCATATCCGCCTCCTGCGCCACTGGTCCACCCCCATCACGTGCTCCGGTGACATTTTCAAACGCATAAGGCAGGGGTGGCCTTTTATCAATCACTTTGGATTCTGAGATTATAACTGCGTTCCGTCACTCCTCTGCTAGCCCCTGCCAAAGTGTTCTGCAAGGTAACTAAAATCCTAATTTTCTAAGTAGTGTTTCAGAAAAAGACCCCAATGAAGGGTATTCCCACCAATAGCCTCTTGGGGGAAATGTTAGATGGTTGGGATAGAAAAGATTTGGACAAAATAAAAATGATAGAATAATGTGTGGAAATTTGGCCTAAGGAAAGTATTTCAAAAGGACCTGTTTATTGGCTGTGGTACAGGTCTAAGGAAAAATGGTTATGCGTAATTTTAAATAATTTAAATTTAAATTAAAAAAGGTACTAGATACAGAGGAAATAAAATATGCTGCTTATTGGCTAGAGAGTGTGGAAAAGGATAAGAAAGTAAAAGTGTATAAAGTATCTAAAGAGCAAGTTCTTAAAAAAGGGACAATATCTGGGAAGGGGTAGGATCCCTTGGATTGCCTCCCACCTCCTCCACCTCCAACTCCACCTGCAGTCCATTCTCATTGTTACCTCCTCCAACTCAACATCCAGCCCTAACAATTCACCCTATTCCAACCTCCACCCTCTCAACTGTATCAGCCTCACTTTCATATACCTCTCCGGGACCCACCTCTCTTCTTTCCCCTATACACCCTGTTTCACTTCCTAACTCCCCAGTGTCACCTCCCGTTCTATCCGGTTCCCTTCCAGCCCTTCAGACTCCCACAGATACCTCAACACTCCTCTCCCTACCTCTGGAATTCAACCCTGTCCCTCCAATGCCTGCCTAACACCCCAGAGTATTCCTATTCCCATCCCAGCCCCCAAAACCTTCCAAAGTGCTTCTCCTTGTATTGAGGGGGAAATGTCAGGTACAATAGAAGGTGGCCTGAAAGGTCATACCTATAACACCAGATAGCATACAAAAAGATACCAAGATCAGGAGGGAAAATCTGAATGAATGCTACGCCTGAGGGAAGTACCTATGGGAGCTGCTGGGGGGAGCATGAGGTTTGTAAATGCACCACTGGCTGCTTCTGAGGTGAGGAGCTTTAAAAAGGAGATCAAAAGTTTGCTAGAGGACCCAATAGGTGCTGCCCCAGGGACTAGGGATGCTGCCCCAGAGCCTAACCCTGCCCCACGGACTCAGAATGCTGCCCCAGAGCCTGGGTTTTTTTTGTGGGTTTGCTAAATAACAAGTTTTTTCCACTTTTCCCTAGGAGGAAGTTCTTCTCGAACCTGGTAGTGGGAGGGGAGAGGAGTTCTGGGGGTTTGTTCCTTAGGAGGCTCCTTTGTTTCCCCTAATTTTGTCCTAAACCAGGACAAATATTATTGGCGCCTAACATGGGCACAAGAAAGTGGAAAAAACTATTACTTTGTAACTGTGTATTGGTATAGATTTATAATGTCTTTTGGGGTGGTGGCTGGCTTGTGGTTTTGGTTAGTAGAGTTTTTTGAGGTCCTAATACCTCTCTAGTCTCTGGGGTTATTTTCCTCTCCGCAAATAGCTCCAGTACTGTCCCTTATTTGTAGCTTTTGTACTAGGGGGATACTGACCAAAATATTTATTAGGCTGGGCTTGGTTGCGATGACTTGTAAGAGGTTTATAAAGATGCTGGAATCTGTTCCAGTAATGTCTTCTGCTTCCTGGCTATGGTTATACACTCAGTTTGTTAGAGGAGAAGCAGGGGAGGAGGCTTTTCAGTCTTTATTTTCCTTTGTCTCCTCTGAATCTTTTACATCTTTATTAGAAAATGTGCAGTTTTCCCTGAATAATAAAGAAATCATCTTTCTGATGTTTAATTTAGTAAGCTTCCTTTACATAGTCTGCAGTTTATATAAAATGAGGGCTGAGATTACTAGAGGTGCTGGTGTGACTCATGATTTAGGAGCAGAGCAAAGTGTGAGGAGTCCTGAATGCTGTGAGAGATGGCAGAACCTGGGCCAAATTTTAAAGGAATTTTCTGATCCTATAATTTGGAACTTTCCACACGAGCAAATTCAGAACCCAGATGAGGTGGTAAAATATTTGAAAGAGAAGTGCCATAATAACCCTAAGGAAAAAAAGATTACTGCAGTGAGTTGGGCCCTGGCATATGCTTATCGTACCCTATTAGATACTGTAGGACCACAAACAGAGGAAGGGGAACAGGGAGATAAATTAGTTACTATCCCGGTTACTCAGGCTGCAGTTAACACCCAGGCTCAAGGACAGGGGCCAAATTAGACAGTAAGCTTCAACCAGTGGCTGTTGCCACCCATACAAGAAGTGGGATGCACACAACTAAGACTAATCGCCCAGTGGAGGATGATGATGATGATGATGCAGAAGGACCCTCAACACTCCTGAAATGAAACCTGGAGTCAAAGGGATCGGTGCAAGATCAGAGACCAATCTCGAATCCTTTTCCTTGAAGGACGTTCGTGGTCTAAGGAAGGATTATATGAGATGACCTGATAAGTTCATAATTAGTTGGCTGGTTAGGCTTTGGGATGTGGCAGGCAAGGCTACAATTCTGGACGGCACTGAAGCGAGACATCTGGGATCCCTGCCACATGATCCTGTCATTGTTCAAGGGATGATGAGGGGGACTAACCCTCACGGCCTCTGGGCATGGGTCCTAAATAGTGTGGCACAAAGATACCTATATACAGATGATTTGTATATGCAGCAGACCCAATGGAAGACTATAGAGCAAGGGATCCAAAGCCTGAGAGAGATGGCAGTGGTGGAGATAATTTTCTCAAATGATATAACAACTAAGAATCCAGATTTAGTACCTTGTACCCCAGTGATGTGGAGAAAACTTGTGTGGCTTTGGCCACCTGAATATGCATCTGCCCTAGCAATAATGAAACAGGATGACGTGTATGAGACAGTACTTGATATGGCAGAGAAGATTTGTGCATATGCGGATGCAATACATGGCCCGACTCATGGTAGAATTGCAGCTGTGGAAACACATTTACAAGATTTAGAAGATAAGATAGAGGAGAATCATTGGAGACTCAGGGAGGAGATTAAGGAGGACCTCCTCCAAATCTCAGCTGTACAGATAAGAAACCCTGGTACCCAACACAGATGTTCCCCCAATTGGGAGAGGAGGTACACTCCCAGAGCTGAGTTGTGGTTTTTTTTGCGGGATTCTGGGGAGACCATGAGGAAATGGGATGGGAAGTCTACGGCTGCTCTGGCACAACAGGTGCAGGATTTGAAGGAAGGAAAGATTGAAAGAGGAAGTTCCACCAAAAGGAGAGCTGCTCCTGTTTCTCGCAGCCAAAGTGCCGAACGTGATACTGATAATGACATGTCTGACCCTCTTGAGGGAACCTGTAAGATGTATGCCCCAGAAAAGAAGGAGATACAGGCTTAGAGGGGTCCTGCCTCTAGCCAGGGTGAGGCAAGGAAGAACCATGTGCTTTGGACCGTATGGATTCCTAGGCCTGGCATATCAAAACCACAGAAGTATAAAGATTTAGTGGACACACGAGCAGTATACGATAATTCCATCAAGATACATGGGGGCAGAATCTGTTTCTATTGCTGGTATGACAGGTGGATCACAGGACTTCACCCTGGTGGAAGCTGAAGTGAGCTTAACTGGAAAGGATTGTAAGAAACCTCTTATTGTGACTGGTCCACAGGCCCCATGCATTTTGGGCATAGATTACCTTCAGAGCAGGTATTTTAAGGACCCAAAAGGACCCAGATGGGCATTTGGGATAGTGGCTGTGATGGCAGAGCACATCTGGCAATTGAACACTTTGCCTGGACTGTCTGAGAATCCAATAACATTAGGACTTCTGCAGGGAGAAGAGTAAAGATTACCAATTGCCACTTCAACAGTACACCGCCAGCAGTATAGAACAACTCGAGATGCTGTGATTCCTATTCATAACATGATCCGAGAGCCAGGGGGTGGTCAACAAAATGCACTCACCCTTTAATAGCCCCATTTGGCCTGTGCATAAATCTGATGGGGAATGGAGACTGACTGTGGACTATCGGGCATTGAATGAAGTGACTCCACCGCTGAGCGCTGCCGTGCCGGACATGCTGGAACTCCAGTACGAGCTGGAGTCCAAGGCAGCAAGGTGGTATGCCACCACTGACATAGCAAATGCATTCTTCTCCATTCCTTTGGCAGCAGAGTGCAGGTCTCAGTTTGCTTTAACCTGGAGGGGCGTGCAGTACACCTGGAACCGACTGCCCCAGGGGTGGAAGCACAGCCCCACCATCTGTCATGGACTGATCCAGGCTGCACTGGAGAGGGGTGAAGCCCTGGAACATCTACAATATATTGATGATATCATCGTATGGGGAAACACAGCAGTGGAAGTGTTTGAGAAAGGAGAAAAAAATATCCAAATTCTCCTGGAAGCCAGCTTTGCCATCAAGAAGAGTAAAGTTAAGGGACCAGCTCAGGAGATTCAGTTCCTGGGAGTGAAATGGCAAGATGGACGGTGTCAGATTCCTACTGATGTTATTAACAAGATTACAGCTATATTCCAACCTACTAACAAGAAGGAGACACAAGCTTTTCTAGGTGCTATCGGCTTTTGGAGAATGTATATCCCTGAGTACAGCCAGATTGTGAGTCCTCTCTACCAGGTCACTCACAAGAAGAACGATTTCCACTGGGGCCCTGAACAGCAGCAAGCCTTCACCCAGATCAAACAGGAGATTGCCCATGCAGTAGCCCTTGGCCCAGTTAGGAGGGGACCAGATGTGAAGGAACGTACTTTACTCAGCAGCTGGGAGCCATGGTTTGTCTTGGAGCCTGTGGCAGAAGGTGCCTGGTGAGACCCGAGGTCGACCCCTGGGATTTTTGGAGCAGAAGTTACAGAGGGTCCGAGGGTAATTACACTCCCACAGAGAAGGAAATCTTGGCTGCCTATGAGGGAGTCCAAGCTGCTTCAGAAGTGATTGGTACAGAAGCACAGCTTCTCCTGGCACCCCGACTGCCAGTGCTGGGGTGGATGTTCAGCGGAAAGTTTCCCTCCACCCATCATGCCACCAGTGCCACGTGAAGCAAGTGGATTGCCCTTATCACTCAGCGCGCCCAGATTGGAAAACTAAATCGCCCTGGGATTTTGGAAATAATTACAAACTAGGGAGATTTTTGGCCTAATGGGCCCTTTTAGGATCACATGGCGCTTTGGTCCTGATCCTTCTCCTCACAGTTCCTGCCCTTCCCTTTTCCCATCCTTTCCCAATTCAGGGTTTGGAGGAGGAGGGGAGGACGAGGAAGAGGATGGAAGGAGGAAGAGGCGGAGTGGCAGCAGAAGCAAGAGGAGAAGAAGCAAATGAAGCGCGTGAGCCCAGAGCTCCCTGAACTCGCAGCCCCCACAGGATGAACCCAGTCACTCCCTGTCATTCCCTATGATGATGCAACTTCCCCTCAGCACAGTCCCAGGTTCTCCAAGCTCCTTCCATTTTCCTCTACTGTGTTACCAGTTCTCCCACTTGCCCCAGTATAATCCCAGTTTCTCCCTGTCAATGCCAGCATGACTCCAGTAGTGTCCAGTAGAATCCCTGTGACTCCCTGTCTCTCCCAGTATATCCCAGTCACCCCCAGCATGCTGCCAGTCACTCTCACTTCTTCCCAGTTGCTTTCCATATGATTCCAGTTGTTCACAGCCACTCCCAGTCCATCCCAGTATGAGTCCAGTCACCCTCAGTGTGATCCCAGTTTCACCCAGCATGGACACAGCTGCTCTCACTGTGATCCCAGGATGATCCCAGTTGCTGGCAGAATCCTTCCAGTTGTTCCAAGTTCCTCCCAGGATGATCCCTAGAATAGCCCTAGTCTCTCTCAGCATTGTCCCACTATCACCCAGTTGCCCCCAGCCTGGTTCCAGTCCCCCCAGTATGGTTACAGACACTCTCATTATATCCCTGTTGCCACAGTTGTCTCAGAATGATTCCAGTCTTTTCCAGTTACGCGAAGTTGTGTCCAGCCTGACCCCAGTTTCTGTCAGTGTCCTGTATTCCCAGTTGCTCCCAGTATGATCCCTGTTCTGGCCTCAGTCCCCTCAGCATGGTTCCAGTACCTTCCAGTTGATCCCAGTTGCTCCCGATGTGTCCACATTTTCCTCCCAACATGGGTTCAGTAGCTCCCAGTAACCCCCAGTCAGGTTCCACTCGCACTCACTATAATCCCAGTGGCTCCCAGAATGATCCCAGTAGGACCCGTAGTCACTCCCAGTATGGCTCCAGTCCCTCACAGTATGATCCATTGCATCCAGTCACCCCCAGTATGGTTCCAGTCATCTCCAGTATGATCTCAGTCACTCCCAGATCCTCTCAGTATTCTTCCAGTCATGCCCATTGTGATTCCCTGTCACTTCCAGAGTGCTCCAGTTGTTCCCAGTCAATCCCATTTTGGTTCCAGTTGTGGCCAGAACTTTTCCAGTCACTCCCAGTCTGATTGCAGTGTGATCCCAGTCATTCTCAAATATTCCCAGTACTATTCCAGTCACTCCCAGTACGATACCAGCCATTTCCAGTAGGATCCCAGTATGACTGTGACATGGGCACAGCTGCTCCCATTATCATCCAGTGTGGTTCCAGTTGCACCCATTTCTCCTCACTGTGGTTTCAGTCTCTCCCAGTGTATCCCAGTTGTTGTCAGCATGTTCCCAGTCACTCCCAGGTGTCCCCATCTGCTTCCAGACTGTTTCCAGTTGCTCACAGCCTCTCCCATTCATCCTCAGTGCAGTCCCAATTGCTGCCACTGTGATCCAGTATGATCCCAGTATTTCTTAGTATGGTTCCAGTTGCTCCCTGTTCCACCCAGTGTGATCCCAGTGTCCCCCAATTGCCCCTAGGACAGTCCCAGTCACTCCATACATGATCCCAGTCCCTCTCAGCATGGTCCCAGTCATGCCCAATTCCCCCAGTATAGAGTAGTTACTCCCACTGACTCCCAGTGTTTCCAACACCTTGAATGCCGTAAATCCAAGGCTTTTGTGGGAATTTAAGAGGGCACATAGAGGAATAGAAAATCCCAGAAAGATGTTATTGTATGGGAAATTGGAAGGGAACTGGAGAACTCGAAATTCCCAATGCCAAGAATGCTGCAATTCCACAGTTTTGGTGGGAATTTGGAAGGGGAACTGGAGGATTCTAAATTCTCAACACCCAAAATGTCATTATTCTGTGGCATTTTATTGGGAATTTGGGAGAGGAACTGGAGGATTCTAAATTCTCAACACCCAGAATGTCATTATTCTGTGGCAGTTTATTGGGAATTTGGGAGAGGAACTGGAGGATTCTAAATTCTCAGTGCCTGGAATATGGCTATTCCATGGGAATTTAGGAGGGGAGCTGGAGGATTCCAATTCCCGACTCCCAGAATGCTGTAATTTCATGATATTGGTGGGAATTTGGGAGGAGAGCTGGAGGATTCTAAATTCCCAACGTCCGAAATATGGTTATTCCATGGGAATTTGAGAGGAGAACTAGAGGATGCTAAATTCCCAACACCCAAAATGCTGTAATTCCATACTTCAAGTAGGAATATAGGAGGGAAACAGGAGGATTCCAAATTCTTAATGCCTCAAATCCTGTTATTGCGTGAGAATTACTAAGGGAAACTAGAGGGTTCAAAATTCCCAACACCGAGAATGCCATTGTTCCATGGGAATTTGGGAGGGGAACTGGAGGATTCTAAATTCCCACTGCCAGGAATGCTGATTTTCCATGGGAATTTTGGAGGGCGTATGGGTGATTCTAAATTCCCAACACCTGGAATGTCATTATTCCATGGGAATTTAGGAGGGGAGCTGGAGGATTCTAAATTCCCAGTGTCAGGAATGCTGTACTTCCATAGTTTAAGTGGGAATCTAGGAGGGAAGCAGGAGGGTTCTAAATTCTCGGTGCCCGAAATGCCATTATTCAATTGGAATTTGGGTGGGGAACTGGAGTATTCTAAATTCCTGCCACCCAGAATGCTGTTATTCCTCTGGAATTTGATGGAATTTTAGGACAGCTTATTGGGGATTCTAAATTCTTGACACCCGGAATGCCATTATTCCATTTGAATATGGAATAGGAACTGGAGGATTCAAGATTCCCAACACCCATAATAATGTTATTCCATGGGGATTTGGGTGGCGAGCTGGAGAATTCCAAATTCCTGATGTAGGGAATGCTGTAATTCCATTGCTTTAGAAGAAACCTGGGAGGGGAGTAAGAGGATTCTAAATTCTCAGTGCCTGGAACGCCATTATTCCATTGCTTTCCAGTGTTCCCCACCAAACCCAAATCTGGACCTTCAAACCCAACTTTTCAAATGCAATCTTTGGTCACCAAATCCAACCTTGAACTTCAACTCCACCCTGGACTATTAAATTCAACCTTTAAGCACCCGGGATGGGATGGGATGGGGTGGGATGGAGCCAAACTGGCTGCAGGCACCAGCCCTGAGGCCCAGCTCTGCCACTCACCCTCCTGTGCTGGCTGGAACTGCTCCACCTCTTCAGTCTCCTGTGCTGGGGCAGCTCCAGGGCTCTCTTCCTCCTCCGTCACCCAGGCCATCCTGGGCACTCTCGGGGGTCTCTGCTCCATGTCAGTGACTGGATTGATGGCTTCTTGCAGGAGAGATGCCTCGGAAAAGCTCCCAGTCAGCAAGTCCTGCAGCTGTGCCTGGAGGGCACCTGCAAGAGAGAAGCCTCAGGAAGGCTACAGGATAGCAGGTCCGTGTGAAACAGTTAACGAGAGACTGCACATGCCTAGAGAAGAAATGTGAAAAGGGCACCACGATGAAGATGTTCAGCCTTCATCAAGGGACCACTGAGGAACTCAGACATGGAGCCTTCCTCAGTGCCAGCACCTGAGCACTGCGACTGCGCTTCATGAATATTAATGAAAATAGAGAGTTTTAAGAAATAATTTGCATAATTACACCTTTTCCAAGGAAAATTATGAATGTGCATAAAGTATAACCACATATTGTAGTCTCTGTGTGCCTGGTTGTGCACTGTTAGGAGGAGTGATCGCTGTGTACCTGGAGCAGTGAATAAAGCAAACACCCACTTCTTTGACTTTGTCTCACAAATTTCTCTTGGCCCAGTGTGGGGTGATTCTACAGGGAACACGTCTCGGCTGGTGACCATCCTAAACCCAAGGGTACAGACAAGGAATGTGTGGGCCAGGTCAGGAATGCTGCTCTGACCCCTGGGGTCTGGTGAGCACTGATATCAGCAGGAGTGGCAGAGTCCCAGCCCAAGGAGACCTGAGCCCCGTCAGCGCTGGTACCCGGCTCCTGCCCCAGAGACCTGTGCCCAAGGAATTTCTGTGCCGGAGGGAGCCAAAGCCCATGTGCACTGGGGGCACCATCACAGGGATCCCTGCAGCTCTGACCCCTGCCCATCCACTCTGTCACCAGCACAAAGAATCACCAAAAGCCAAGGGGCTTCTGGCCATCTTCCCTTCCCCACTGCACACCTGGGCAGCTTGCTGAGCACAAGCACCCTTTTTCTCCTCTTCCCTGATGCCCTGCAGACCCTGGGCACCGAAAGAATGCACCTGGCACTCTGTCTATTCTAACACATCCTATATTTCTACACTAAAGTAAAACACAAAGAAGAAAAGAATAATCTTGAAGAAAGAGAAAATCCCTCATGGCTCAGGTGGCCCCCAGAGGCAGAGCCTCCCAGATCAACTCTCCACAGAAGTTCAGCAGCGCAGCCAGCCGAGGCCTTACAGACGAGGCCATGTCTCCCAGACCTGGCAGAACTGATCTCACAGCCTCTGAACTTGGAGATCGGAGGCTGCTCCTCTGCCCTGAGAACATATGAAGTTTGAATTGCCAGACTTTGGGCAGCAAGGCTGGTGTCATTTGCCATGGCTTCAAGGGCTGGAAGAGAGGAACAGAGCCATGGTCAGATCCCAGATGTGCAGGGACCCAAGGAGATCCCTGTGCCAGGGCTATCCCAGCCTGCTCTAGCAATGGCCAGGAGGGATCAGGGACCACTGGGATCAGCCCAAAGTTGCTGGCCATGAAACTCCCATGAGTACCTGAAATCTCTGTGTGCTCTGCCCACACCACCCCCATCCACATAGGGAACAGAGCCCTCTGCAGCCGGGGCAGGGACTGGGGATTGCAGCTCCTCCTGCCAGCCCCCACTGCCAGCCCGCTGCCCTCACTCACCTCTGCAGATCAGCTGCAGCTCCTCCTGCCAGCCCCCACTGCCAGCCCGCTGCCCTCACTCACCTCTGCAGATCAGCTGCAGCTCCTCCTGCTGCCCCCGCAAGCTGAGCCCGGCAAGCCCTGGTAACACAGAGCCTGTCACGGCTCTGCCCAGTGGCACAGCTCCCTGCCCGCAGCGCTGCCAGCCCTGTGGCCACGCGCCCTCCTGGCCCAGCAGGGCTCAGCCCAGGTCCTTGCGGCACACTGCCGCCACAGGTCAGCAAATGCCGTAGTCTGGCCTCGAGGTCACCTGCAGGAGAGACACCTGGGAATAGCTGTGGGTCAGACAGGAACGAGTGCGCTGTGTGGGGGCTCCTGATGGCAGCGGTCTGTCCCGTCCTGTCCCGTCACGTGCACCGAGCACTGTGGCATGGCCATGTCACCGCCAACACTTGTGTCACTGCATGTCACAATGAGCCCTTGGGCACACTGTCCCATTCCATGCCATGGTGACCATGCTGCACCGCGTCACAAAGGGCCCTTGCACACACTGCCAACTGCCTGGGGCTGCCCCAGCCCACCCAAAGTGGCCCAGGTGTGATGGAATGCCTTGCTCCAGGTGTCTCAGATGGCCCGACAGGATCCTCAGGAATGGCTCAAACCATCAGCAAACGCTGCCCTTTTCTGCAGGCTCAGGGAAGCAGAAGGAGCCTCCTGCAGAGGCAGCTGTGATGGGAAGGGCATGGGGCCTTGCACAGGAGCTGGCACAGCCTCCATGGGACACGTCCCACCTGGTGGCCATCCTAAACGCAGCGGTATGACACAGACAAGGAACGTGTGAGCTGGGGCACAAATGCTGCTCTGACCCCAGGGGCTGGGGAGCACTGACATCAGCAGGAGTGGCAGAGTCCCAGCTGAAGCAGCACTGCCACCCCCTGAGCCCTGGCAGTGCTGGTGCCCGGCTTCTGCCCCAGAGACCTGTGCCCTAGGGGGCTTCTGTACCAGAGGGAGCCAAAGCCAAGGTACAGTGGGGGCGGTGCTCCATCCTGAAGGGGCTGTTGGCAGGAGCAACTACAGCACATGCTGACAACACTTGCTATGTGTCAGATAATGTTGCTCCTTCCTGGAATGTTTTTTGTTCATGGAAGGGATTGGTAGTAATACAAAAACACCAGCACCTACTGAATTTCAAAGGACAAAGAGACTCCACAAGATGCTGCCATGTTTCCTTTTCTGTCTTTCTTGCATTTGGGAAAAAAAAGAGTTGGCCCAGCATCTGCTATTCAACACTCCAGTGGCTGTGTGTCTGCCTATGGCAGCTCACGTCCAAATGCTTTTCTTAAGCACCTCCTGCTCCTTCCTTTGTTCCAAGCCCATCCAGGATTTAGTTTGGAAGCTCATGTACGTGCCTTTAAGGTGCCTGCACAGAGGCTAGGCATGGCAGCTGAGGAGCAGGGCTCGTGTCCCTCTCACAATGGCACAGATGCCGCTGCCTTGGGACGCCTGCCTGTAGAAGGGGAGTCTGCCCGCAAACACAGCCATTGGAGTCAGTCGGGGGCACAGGCTGCAGCTGCAGCTGCCAAGGGCTGTTGTGAGGCTGGCAAGTCAAGAGCAAACCATTGTGGCCAATTCTGCTGAATCCTTTTGCCAAAGCACATGCAGTGGTGCCCACAGTATGCCCTTTTGACATTGCGGCCGGTGCGGATGCCTCGTGTGGCAGGTTTGGCGTTTGGGTGCTGCTGTTGCTGTGCTGGCTCTGGTGCTGTTTGTGTGGCGCCCAGAGCTGCCAGGGTAGCAGCGACTGGGCAGCCCTGCTTGAGGAGATATGGCCACTCTCCCCATGGAGGCAGAAGCTCTGTAGGCCCAGAGCTCTGTGTCAGGGGGGCCTCGGTCTCAGCTCTGTGGCCGCCAGCTCTGCCTCTGCCCACTGCCCTGGCAGCCCCTAGTGACCGTACCCTGGCAGGGCCCCCTTGGCCTCCTTGCCCCCAGCCAGCCAGGCCTGGGACCCTCGGGAGTGTCCCCAGCTTCCTGCTGTGCCCAACCTTGAGTGTTCTGCCACAGCTGTGGCAGACTCTCTGGGGAAGCATCAGAGCAGCCAGGGGGCAGAAACAAGGTGGCTGCCTGGGGGCTGCTTATGGCCCCTGACACCCAATTGCTCAGGGCTTCCCACCAGCCCGGCCCCTCAGGGGCCTCCTGTCCCCTTGGAAGCTCCTGCCACCCACTCCCTCCCACCCACATGGCCCTTGTGCCTTCCCACAGCCTTGTCCCATCAGGGCCTCTGCAGCCCCTCATCCCTTGGTGGCCTCCCAGTACCCCATCCCCTCAGGGTCTCCCCCAACCCCACCAACCTGCCTGGCAGCGGCACGGCCCCAGCACAGCTCTGCAGGAGCCGGATCGAGACTCACCTGGGAGCCCTCAGCAATCCAGGCAGCAGCACTCAGGCAGGAGGACACTGATGGTGCTTCCTGGCTGGGAGAGGCCTTGTGGCCATCTCCAGGCACCACTTTCACAGGGATCCCCGAAGCTCCAGCCCCTGCCCAGCGCTCAGCTGGCAGCATTAAGGCTGCAGCAGAGCCACCAAAGGAAAAGGGGCTTCTGGCCATCTTCCCTTCCCCACTGCATGACTGGCTGCCTCCTGAGTGCAAGGAAAACTTTTCCCCTCTTGCTCTGTCCCCTCTTGACTCTGGTCACCAAAAGAAAGCTCCTGGGAGTCTGGGTATTAGAACACATTCTATATTTACATCCTACAAAGAACAAAAAAGAAGGAAAAAACAAATGTAAAGGAAAGAAGAATCCCCGCTGGCTCAGGTGGCTCCAGCTGGCAGAGAGCCTCTCCACTCAGCTTTCTTCAGAGCTCCAGCAGCAGAGCCAGCCACAGCCACATCCACAAGGCCATTTCCTACATGCCCTGTGGAATTGATGTTGCAGCTTCTGCAAGATGGAGCCCGAAGCTCTCTCTACTGCCCACAGGAGAAAGGCTGGCTCGGCCTCCTTGGGAACACGTCCTGGCTGGTGGCCATCCTAAACCCGCGGGTGTAATACAGACAAGGAACGTGTGGGCAGGGCACGAATGCTGCTCTGACCCCTGGGGTCTGGTGAGCACTGAAATCAGCAGGTGTGGCAGAGTCCCAGCCCAAGCAGACCTGCCACTCCCTGACCCCTGGCAATTCTGGTGCCCGGCTCCTGCCCCAGAGACCTGTGCCCCAAGGGGCTTCTGTGCCAGTGGGGGCCAAAGCCCACATGCGCTGAGAGCTGTGCTCCTTCCTACAGGGGCTGTTGGCAGGAGTAATGGCAGCAACTGCAGGCAACCCTTGTCTTCTGTCAAGAGGTCAAAGCTGTTGGTCCTGAAATATTTTTTTTTCTGTGGAAGGGATTAGCAATGGCACCAGAACATCATCAGCTGCCAAGTTTCACAGAACAATAAGATTGTACAGATGCACTGCTATTGGGAGATCAAAATTACGAGAGAGGGGGCAATTGAAAGATAGACTTTTAAAAGATGGTTTATTGCCTCATGGCATAAGTCTCACAGAAGGGTGAGACATTAAAAGTGTTATGTTTAATGTCATAAGATTAGAATCCATCTGATTCCCTGCTACAATGCCTTATTGTAGGTTTTTAGCCAATCACATACTTTTACAAAACTTGGTAACATCCTTTTACACTAATTAATAATTGTTTTACTTTTTGTGGCTTTGCGGCAATGCATCATTTTTAGCCAATTATATAACACTTCACAAACCTACATTGATACATCTTAAATTAATAGCTAACTTTATAACAGGTTTTATTCCTAAACTTTAAAATCTTTTACTCTTTTACTTGACATATTGTTTTGCTCATATAATGCATATCTCTGTCCCATCTCCGAGGGTCTCTTCAGGCTTGAAACCTCCCCAGAGAGGGCATGGAGGTGGTAAAAAGTCTGTTTCTCTCGGAGGCGCCGACAAAAAAGCAGCTCGAGACGACCTTGTGTTGTTTTGGGGCTGTTTATTTATCTTATCTTAAAAAAGTTTCTGCCAGCCCGGCACAGGTCCCCTCTGCAGGTCGACCATAGCAGAAAAGTCTCCTGAGACGGCTGAGCCAAGGTCTTTATACCCTAAACTACGTATACAATATTTACAAACTTTCCCCAATGCCATGCAACCTCTTTACAATGTCCAGTTTTTCCCATCCAATCTGTGGTTCCCAGGGTGCAACTTCAGCATGGATGACATGAAGAAGAAGGAGGAAGAAGTCCACCACACCCAGGGTCCTCCATCTTGGCCACATGGCCCTTAATATAAACAATCTAAAAAACTACTTATACTACATTCTAACATTCTAATTTACACTCTACTCATCATTATTTTCTGTGTCTCTTCTCTCAACGTGGGCAGATTTTCCCAAGGAGCCAAATCCAGCCCCTGCAGCTCCCGGGCAGCACTCGGGGGTCTCTGAGGGGTCTGCCAGGGGGGTTTTTGCACCCCCAAAGGAGCCAGGGAAAAACCCTGGACTCCCACATCTCTCCATTTGTGTAAAACATAATTCCTCTTAAAATATGAACTTATATTTTTGTTTCATGTCTGCCTTATTTTCACTGTCCTAATTCTCCAAGCTCTCTCCAAGAGCTTAGGTCAAACACTGTATCCATCTCCATCACTGAGCCTGTATGCACAAGGCCCTGAGAGCTTTCTGTGCCTGCAATTCCCACATGCTGTCATGTTTCCTTGTGTTCCAATAAAAATATTAGCCCAATCTCTGATGTCCAATGCTCCAGTTGCTGTGTGTCTGGCAGTGGTTGCTCATGTCCAAACACAACTGGATGCCTGCTGAGCATGGTAGTGGAGAGCCACAAACAGGGAATTTCAACCAGAGCAATATACAAAGCTTCAAACAGTCTCTTGTCTATTTCCAATTGCAGATATCAGCAAACACATGCAGGAAAAGCCAAATTAATTCCAACATTCCCAGGAAACCAAGCAAGGATTGCACACAAGGCTTCTGGAAACACTTCCTAGATGAATTAAAGTCTCTCCCATGCAGGGCTGTAGTAGCTGAATTTCTGCACTGCTGCACAGTTCCAGGTAGAGTGGGAAGAAGTCCACAGTGTTCCTGCACAACCTGAAATATGAAGGAAGGCTTGGACCAAAGTCTTTTCTGGGCAGGATGATACTGAAATCCACTGCATTCTGGGGCCTGAAAATTAGTCAAGAAATCAGTGCTCCATAATATAAGGCACATGGGGCAGATATTTGTTTATTTGATGCTGGAGTGAGGGGCATTGCTCCACCACAAACTCACCCATCCATTCTTTGCACAGTACTAGCTTGTATACGTTTTTTACTTAATGTGCACATTATTCTTTTCTAACCTTCATATTGCAACATATTTTCTAATGACATGATTATGTGAGCCCTTGTAGCACATACAGGGTTTCTGCAGGAGGTGGTCATCAGCCTGCTGTTGGTCATTTTGGATGAAGGCTCATAAATCTTCTTTGGGCTGAACTTTCCACTCCTGCTTCCTGGGCAAACTCTGTAGGATTGTCTGCTCAAATAGCCAGTGGTTAGCTTTTGCAATTAGCTTGTTCTGCTAAGTTTGCTGATTTTTGAAAAGTGCTTCATTCACATACCCTGTTACCAGGTAACTACTTCTTCCTGCACAGCTACAGGTTTTGTGTAGCTCAATTATCTCATTGCCTCGCACCAATCCAGCCCTTTCTTATATCCTTCGCAATTTCTTTTGCATCTATAGTCTTGTTGTGGTCTAAAAATATCTGTTTCAATCCTGTATCTCATTTTATTTTGCTCCCATTTGTGATACCTGGTGGTAGTTTTTTTATAATTCCATACAAAACACTGGCTCTTCATGCAGGTTTTCAGGACTGGTATTCCAGTTCCTAAAATTCCTACAAAAAGTTGTGTTAGCCAGTTCAGATTAGGTAGCCAAGATGTTTGAGTTTCCCACAAATGTTTACTCCAAGATGTAATGCCTTTGGTCACCTCAGGGAGCCCTTTTGCATGTTGCCAAATGTTATGGATGTCCTCTGCTATTTGCTGTGACTGAGCTATAGAAGTGAAAAAATTGCTATAAATTAGAATATAAACTCCTCCCATTTGGCTGTTATCTTTTCTAACACCGTGGGGTTTAGAAAGACTACTTCTTCTAGTGAGTTTATTTCAGTTTGTAGTCTTCTTCAGGCATCTGCTGTTGAGTTAGCAATCATTTCTATTTTGGCTGAGACACTTGAAATGGCTTTTGCAGTTGTGCAATTCCTAAATTTAGGAGGAATGCCCTAACATCATGGTGGACAGTTATTAAAACCTTGTATCCATTCTCTTTGATTTCCTTCACAGTCTTTTGAATGATGTCTGGGTGGATCTCATAATGACACACACATTGTTCAGTACCTAGGCATATATCTTGGGCATCAATGGTGTTGCTTTCACAAAGGAATTGTTTTAAGGTGACACAAGATTCTACATTTACAGTGTGCCATTTCTTGTCTACCATCTGGGCCCATGCTCTATGTTCAGAGCGGTGGAGTACAGTCTTTTCATGGTTTAATCCTAAAACAATAATAGGGTGAATTCTGTAAATGGTGCCATTATGTATAGTGAGTACAAAGGCAGTGGCCACATTAGTGACGGGGTCTTAAGTGAAATTTACCATATTCCACCAGAACTGCAGTTTCCTTTCCAAATTCGTGGCATGATCCCATATGGCTTTTCACATTTCAATTGGAAAAATGCCTTCACTTCGTCTCTTATGACCAAAGTGACTGTTGATTGCATCCACAACAGTGCCTGTATACAACTAAGAGCTAAAGACACGTTATCCTGGGCTACACCAAGTGTTTCCATTATTATTTTGTGGTCTTGATCTTCAGCTTCTCTCGAATTTGACAATACCTTTGAAACTTGGCATTGATTGGTTCCTAATGCTAACACAGATGATTGTAAAGGTTGCCTTATTTTTGTCAAATCACTAGTCACAGTGGCCAGTTTGTTCATTAATATTTCTGAATCAATTCCATTTAAGATTCTTAATCCTATACCTATTATTCCATCACATGTCTTCATGTTGTGTCTTTAAAGTGAGCCTATTACTTCAGGCTGTCCAACTCTCAAAGGGTGTTTTCAGAAAAGGGGAACAGGCTGGCTGAATTTTTGAAATAATGATCTGCATTAGCGGCTCAACACGTTTAGAGACTATTCTGGGATGCACAGCAATTGCTGTTGGCCCATATTCCTTATCACATATGGTCCAATTTAAAAAATCTTTGGTTCAGGCTTAAGGGGCATGGCTAGGGCTCGAGTGATCTGGATTTTTAGTGTGTGTGTTGGTAAGGTTGCATCATTCTTAGGTTTAAGACAAACTTGAGTTATATTGTAATAAAGTTTAAAAGCTTCGACTTCACACTCCTCTATTTTAAGCCCAAATACATGGTAGTCATTTAAGCATGTGTCACAACATTCCTTACCAATTCAGATGGATTTTATTCCTTTTTGGAATCCATCCTGGACAAACAGATATTTACAACCCCTGTAGCCATAGACATGATTATGATCGTCCAAGCCACAACTTTCCAGGTGATACTTGCTTGATTCTGGCTAGGAATACTTTCCTGGATCGTCACAAGCAAAACCAACATTTTCACCCACAATCTATTAATTTTCCCCCAGTAAACTTTAGCTTTAGCTCTTTATCACCCAGTGTTGCTTTCCTAGGGCCTTCTGGAGCCTTTTTCACTTGGTTATGGTGAATCCAGGCTCTCTGTTCTTTGATCTTGATTGCAGTAAAAGGGTGAGAAGCATCTGGAATGGTTCTTCCTGCTGTGGATCCAAAGTTTTCTCTGCAGGAGACTTAACATACACATAATCTCCAGGCTGTATGTCTGTACTGGTCCATCTAGTTCTCTGCTTTGGGTCCCAACCACATATTTTTGAATTTCTCTAAGCTATTTGTTTAGGGCCATCATGTATCTGCATAGAGTTGCTTACCCTAACTGTGTTGGTGTTCCCTCCTGTTCCCCATATGGTCTTCTATGTACCTAAAAAGGGCTGAACTTTTGTTCTTGGTTTAGTTGGAATTCACAGTAATGCCAAAGAAGAGCCTGGGGCCAGTGTAATTTTGCTTCTTGTCCTAGATTTATAATTTGTTGCTTGATCAAGTGGTTCATTTTTTCTATTTGACCACTTGACTGAGAGTGATAGGTGTGGCGTTCTTTATCTATGCCTAATTGGTGGCTAATTTGAAGTACAATTTTTGAAATTAAGTGTGGTCCTCTAAACTCCAAAGCAGTTGCTCCCTTTATCATAACATACACATCTGTTACAGGCATTAAAACTTTGTTTAACACAGAGTATGTTGCTCCTGTATCTACAAAAATTCTGTTTTCTTTACTTTGTCCATTAATTTGATTATAACCAGGAGTACATTAGGGAAAGACTAAAGCATGGCATTATGTAGTTCCCCATGGAACCAAATGTCCATTGTGACAGTTCAGAACCTCATGGAACCAAGAAGCCTTTGTGACATTGCAAGGCCTCAGGGAACCAAGGAGTGCAAAGGTCTCAAACATTCCTTGCAGGGTTCTGCCTTGGGGAAGGGGAACCTCCCTGGTGGCATCTTGGGCTGGCACACACTTGAGAAGTGTGTCTGCTTTCAGTGGGGAAATGTAGGAGTTTTAGATTGCTTCAAAATAACCAGGAAAACTCCTGTTTGCCTGAGCTCAGCCAGTTCTCCAACCAAAGCAGGCCCCAGGTGAGTGAGGACAGACAGAATGGGGTTGGGGAATGTGGAGCAAGGTTGTCCACACTGCGTCAGACCTCAAGGCACAGCTTCTCTAAGCTTCTCTCACCTCCTGAGGAGAGACCCTGGATCAGCATCAATCACAGAATACTGCAGTCACTACTCTGAAGAGAAGATTTATAAAATAAACCTTTAAAAATGGGAATGTGGTTTGTTTTGAAGCTCCTTGAAGCATTTCTCCATAAGTATTTTAGGAAACCTTTCCATGAACTGCACCAGACCAGAGAGAATTCAAGGCAGAGCCATTGTTTTTCAGGACTTGCTGATCCAAATAAGGCCTGTAGTGCATTTGGTGCTGAGCCCTTGAACCTCGGGGCCTGAGAGGAGATTGGACAAACCTTTCCAGGAGTCTAAGTCAGATGAAAAAGCCCAAAGGGTCTCAAAGTATGATTGGGTCCCACTGAGATCGATCCCCACCACAGGCTCCTCAAGGACTCCTTGACGGAGAGAATTAGAGCCCATGATTGCCAAAAAACCTCTCAGAGAGTCAGAGAGGAAAGGAAAATCCAAAGAACCTTTGAAATCTTGAGTATCTCAAAGTATTAATGAGCCTCAGTGAGTGTCAACACAAAGCTCTCAAGGCACTCATAAAACTAGATAATTGTCCATGCAGGGTTCTGCATGAGTGCATAAACTACTAAAAGAGTTGGTGTCAAAAGGGAAACTCCAAGTACATTAAACAACTGAGTACCTTGAAATATTAATGAGCCCCACTGAATATCATTACTGACAAAGCCTCTCAAGGGACTAATTAAAGCAGATAATTGGAGGCCATGATTGCACAAAGTTCTCATAGACTCCAAGGCAAAAGCAAAACCCAAAGTCCTTTGAAAAACCTGCAGTCCCTGGGACCACAAAGGAGACCCAAGGGCCATTCCTGACCAAGGCTCCCCAGGGACTGGTCCCAGCAGATCCTGAAGCCACTGGGATGTGGGGGGGGACACTGAGGGCAACACATGGGGTGACAGTGCCCAGCCTTGCTGGGGCTGTGCCAGTACCTCTGGACAAGGTGTCTCCTCCCAGCCCTTGGTGGCACAGACCCTGCTGTGCCCCAGTGAGCCAAGGCTTGGCTTCTCTTGTCCCCACCTGTCATGTCTGCCTCCATTTCTCAGCTCTGAATGAGGCTTGGGGACAATTTCTCAGTTGTGTCCCTCAGTGGGATCCATTAAAACTTTAAGAAACTTTGGAGTTTGATTCTGACTTGAAATTATTGAAAGGTTTCTTCATCTCTCTCTCAGGGACTGATGTTAAGGGCCTCAGCACAAAGCCCAAGAGGGTCATTAAATTTCTTGTGCTGTGTCTGTGATGCTAAGCTGGGCTGCACTCCTGGCAGATAGGGAGATGCTGGAAACCAAGAAGAGCTTCCAAAGGACATTTCTTTTGCTGAGCAGCTGTTCTCAGAGCCCAGCAGCCACCCCAGGCACAGCAAGCACAGAGAGCTTCAATTAGTCAGGGCTGAGAAGATGCTCACAAGTGACTGGGGTAGAATCATTCCCAGCCCTTGACCCAGGAAGCCTCTGGCTGCAGGACAAGGCAGCTGCAGCTCCTGCAGTGATCTCCTAAAGCTGTAACATCCCAATGCCTACAGACTCTGTGAGTACATTCTCTGATTCTCTCTTGTGTAGAGCAGCCAGGGGTGCCCAGGGCTGTGCTGCAGAGCAGGGTCCTGCAGCCCAGGGTGCTGTGCTGGGGCAGGGACTCTGCTGCCAGCCAGGGACAGCTCTCAGCCAGCCCTGGGAGCTGCCCATAGCACTGAGGGACAAGGTCTAGGTGGAAGGAGATAGCTGGTAAGGATTGGAAGTGCTCTCCTTGTGTGGTGAGGATGCTGCATTGTACATGACTGCTACTCCCAGCATGACATTTAACTACAGAACATTTCCAATGAGATTATACAGGAAGCAAAGGAAGTCAGAGGCTGCAAAAATGGAAAAGTCTGCTTTTTTAATCTAGTGCCCTTGGTTGCCTGGATGGGAAATTTCGCTTTGATACTCCTTTCTCTCTTCAGGTTGAGAGAATTAAAAAAAAAAAAAAAAAATCTTTCAAGTCCAAATAAACATGAAAAATAACAAAATAAGCACAGGGCCCCTTACAGGCAGCATCAGTGTCTCTTTTCCAGCCTCCTCAGAGTTACTGTGACATTGCCATCAAAGCCTGCAGACGCAAGCCTTGAGCAGTGCCCTGTGTTGTCAGAGGTCTGCAGGGTACATCTGAGCCCCCAGGGCTGGGCTGGGCTCTGGAAGCAGCAGTAGGGCCCAGCCTGGGGCACAGGGAAGCAGCTGCTGGCAGGGACAGCTCCAGGCAGCAGAGCCCTAGGCAGGCAGTGGGGGGAAAGTGCCACTAAGCTGGGCTGGGATATTTAAAGTCTTCTCAAAACCAAATGATTGCTTTTCTTACAGATCCCCATGCCAAGACACAGCAAATGTCCAACAGCAGCTCCATCAGCCATTTTCTCCTGCTGGCACCAGCAGACACGAGGCAGCTGCAGCTCCTGCACTTCTGCCTCTTCCTGGGCATCTCCCTGGCTGCCCTCCTGGCCAACGGCCTCATCATCAGCGCCGTAGCCTGCGGCCACCACCTGCACACCCCCATGTTCTTCTTCCTGCTCAACCTGGCCCTCACTGACCTGGGCTGCATCTGCACCACTGTGCCCAAAGCCATGCACAATTCCCTCTGGGACACCAGGAATATCTCCTACTCAGGATGTGTGGCACAGGTGTTTTTCTTTGTCTTTTTTATAGGAACAGAGTATTTCCTCCTGACAATCATGTGCTACGACCGCTACGTGTCCATCTGCAAACCCCTGCACTACGGGACCCTCCTGGGCAGCAGAGCTTGTGCCCACATGGCAGCAGCTGCCTGGGCCAGTGGCTTTCTCTATTCACTGCTGCACACAGCCAATACATTTTCCCTGCCACTGTGTAAGGGCAATGTCCTGGGCCAGTTCTTCTGTGAAATCCCACACATCCTCAAGCTCTCCTGCTCCAAATCCTATCTCAGGGAACTTGGGTTTCTTGATGTTAGTGTCTGTTTATCATTTGGTTGTTTTCTGTTCATTGTTTTCTCCTATGTGCAGATCTTAAGAGCCGTGCTGAAGATCCCCTCTGAGCAGGGACGGCACAAAGCCTTTTCCACCTGCCTCCCTCACCTGTTCGTGGTCTCACTGTTCTTCAGCACTGCCACATTGGCCTACATGAAGACCCCCTCTGTCTCCTCCCCATCCCTGGATCTCGTGGTGTCAGTTCTGTATTCGGTGGTTCCTCCAGTCCTGAACCCCCTCATCTACAGCCTGAGGAACCAGGAGCTCAAGGCTGCAGTTTGGACACTGTTGAGTGGATGTTTTTAGGAACATTAAACTGCTGGCTAATCTTGAAAATTACTTGCAATAAAAGTCATATTTGATAGTTCTCATTGGTTCAATTTTGGAATATCTTTTTCTTTGTTTTTCTTCTTTAATATTGTCCACCAAGAAAAACCTTTACGTATGCAATCTCTCATTTTATTTGTCTCCATCTTTGCTGTGGCCGCAGACTGTCTTGATGAGGGTCTATTCTCCTGGTTGGATTTAAATGAATTCAGGATCTCCCAGCAAAGTTTTCTCCAGAGATGACACTTTTGTTCCCTTCTCTGGAGCTGCAGCAGCAATGTCTGCGTGCAGAGCTGGGGCAGATCAGTGCTGGCACAGCAGCTGTGCCCAGCAGCAGCAACACTTGGTCTTGCCAGTGCTGCTCCCGTGCCACTGCCCCACTGCCCTCCTGCCCCTCGTGTTGCTGCAGGGCCTGAGTGCTCTCGGGGCCGGGCACAGCCCTGGGGGTGACAGTGCCGGGGCTGCAGCAGGGACAGGCCATGGGCACTGCTGGGGCAGCACTGACACCTCAGGGCAGAGCCTGGGGGCTCCAGGCTCCTTGGCCAGGCTCTCTCCACAACACTTGGCCAGGCCAGTGCTGAGCAGAGAAAACCCCCATGAGCAGCCCCAGACTGTCTGTGGGCAGACTGGGGGCAAACAGCATGGCTGGTGCTCTGCAAGGTCCCTGCAAAAGGGAGAGCCTGGCAAGGATCAGCAGAGCAGGGGCTGATCCATCTCCACTGTGCTGGACAGTCCAGGGCAGCATCCCAGAGCATCCTCATGCACCTGCCAACAACATCTCCCCTCTGCAGCCCTGGCCTCTCCCCCAGCTCACACAGGTGCTGCATCCTTGCAGGCACAGACACGGCAGCACTGGCTCAGGAGCCCCTGTTTGCACTGCACAGAGCAGTTGTCAGCACCCCCATGGTGCTGCTGTGGGGAGATGGAGCTGAGTGAGCACAAATGCCATCAGCCCCTGGGGCCAGCAAGGGCTGGGGGACACTAGGGAAACCACTCAGGTTTATTGTGGCCTCTACAGTCAGCCACAAAGTTTGTTCCCATGAGCTGTGAATTTCCTGTCCCACTGCAGACATGGTTGCTCAGAGCCAGGGCTGCCTGGCAGCCACACCCAACCTGCCCTGAGCATTTCCTTTGCTTCACCTTTTCCTTTTTTTCTCTTTGTGGTACCAATTTCTTCCTATTGCGTGACCCTGTCCCTCCCCTATGAAAAGCCCAATCCTGTTTGCCCTTTCTTCTCTGGCCCCACTCCCCATTTCAGTTCCTGAGCTGGAGCCAGGACAATGTCCCTTGGAAGGAGGATCATCCTACAAGTGCTTTAGGAATTGTCTGCAGGGTCCTGCAGTGCCTCGTGCTGCTCCCTTGCCACAGGCCAGGGGGGCATATCTGGGCTGCTGTGTCTGGGTGTGAGGATCCCTCTTCTGGGCAATGAGGAGGGGCTGGAGAGGCTCTGCAGGACTGACAGGATGGGCTTTGGAGCTGTGTGAAGAAGCTGAGGGACCTGGTCTGCTGGAGCTTCTGAAGAGGAGGCCCAGGGCTTATCCTGCAACTGCTCCGTGGATGGATTCAGAGAATGACAGAATCAGCCAGGCTGGAAAAGACCTTGGAAATCATCAAGTCCAACCTGTGCCCTGACACGACCTTGTCTCAATCAGCCTCCTCTTCTTCAAGATAAACAACCCCAGCTCCCTCAGCCACTCCTCACAGGACTTGTGTTCCAGACCTCTCACCAGCCTTGTTGCCCTTCTCTGGACATGCTCCAGCCCCTCCATGTCCTTCCTTAATTGGGGGCCTAGAACTGGACACAGCACTCTCAGTGATGAACAACCAGTGCTGAGTACAGGGGAAGAATCACTTCCCTGGTTCTGCTGGTCACATCATTCTTGATCCAGGCCAGGAGCCTTTGGCCTTCTTTGCCTCCTGGGCACACTGCTGGCTTATGTCCAGCCTGCTGTCCATCAGTGCCCCCAGGTCTCTTTCTGCCTGGTCACTGACCAGCCACTCTGTTCCCAGCCTGTGGCACTGCAGGGGTTGTTGTGGCCAAAGTACAGGGCCTGGCACTTGGCCTTGTTAAACTTCACCTTGTTGGATTAGGGCTCTGGAACCAGCCTGTCCAGGTCTCTGTTCAGAGCCCTTCTACCTAGCAGCAGATGAAATCTCCCAGCCAACCTGGTGTCTCCACGGTTCCATGAGGCCCTGCAGTGTCACAGTGGTCTCCATGATTCCATGAGGCTTCCCTGTGTCACAATGTCCCTGTGGTTCCCTGGGACTCCTTTGTGTCACAATGTTCCTTGGACCCTTGGGCCCCACGGTGTCACAATGGCACCTTGATCCCCCAAGGCCCTGCAGTGTCACAATGGATCCTTGGTTCCATGAGGTCTCACAGTGCAGCAATGCTATCCTTGGTCCCACAGTATCACAATGGCCTCTTTGTCCCAAGGGGCATCATGGTGTCAGACATGTTTCCTTCATTCCAGGAGTCCCTGAGGAGCAGCACTGTCCCCTTGGTTCCATGGGGCCCTGCAGTGTCACAATGGCCCCATCATTACATGAGGTCCTGCCCTGCCACAATGCTCTGCATGGTTCCACAAGGCCCTGCAGTGTCACAATTGCCCCTTGCTTCCCCATGGCCCTGAAGTGTTACAATCATCACAGAATCACCCAGGCTGGAAAAGACCTTGGAGAGCATCAAGTCCAACCTGTGACCCAACAGCACCTTGTCACCCAGACCATGGCACTCAGTGCCACATCTGGTCTATCCTGAAACATCTCCAGGTACAGTGACTCACCCAACGCTCTGGGCAGCCCATTCCAATGCCCAATCACCCCCATCACTGACCACACCCACTGCCCTGACACTGAGGCCCACATCCCACTGAATACACCATTGACCACTCAACAGACCACACCTCACTGACCACACCTACTAATCACACCCCACTGACAACCACAAGGACCACTGCCGCCAAACACTGATCACACCTACTGACCACCCCACTGACCACACCCAATGGTCACCCCACTGACCACAATGCAATGACCACCCAAGTGATGACACCCCCACTGACCTCACCCACTGATCACACCCCCACTGATCACCTCCACTGCCCACAAAGACCACACCAAGTGACCATCCCTCACTGACCAAACCCACCAACCACACCCACTGCTCACACCCACTGACCACACCAATGACCACATCCCCTGATCACCCAACTGACAATCCTCACCTGTTACCCATTTGACCACATTCTATGACCACACTCACAAACCATCTCCGCTAACCACACCCCAAAAACTGCAGCCCACTGAGCAAACCCACTGCCTACACACCACTGTCCACACCCTTTCCCAAAAACCAGTGACCACACCCCATTGACCACAACCACTGACCACACCCACTGACTGCACCCACCCTTCACCCTAACTAACCACAACCAGTGACCACGCTGCTCTGACCACACCCACTATGAAGACACCAATGCCTACACCTCACTGACCATATCCACCAAATACCAACTGACCACACCGCCACTGACCATTCTGCCACTGACAACAAACACTGACCACCTCCTACTGATCAAACCCACTGACCATGCCAGTGACCACACCACTGACCACCCCCACTGATCACAGCTACTGACCACACCCAGTGAACACACCCATTGCAAGACACCAATGCCCACAGCCCACTGACCACACCCACTGGCCACACCCCAATGAATTCTCCCACTGACCACACCCACAGTCCACTCCTACTGACCACAATCCACTGGCCACCCAACTAACCACACAATGACTGACCACACCCATTGATCACATCCACTGACCACCCCAATGACCATGACCACTGACTGTACACACTGACCACACAACACTGACCACCCCCAGTAACCGCAAAAACTGGCCACATCCACTGACCACACCAACTCACCATATCCACTGACCATCTCAATGACCACACACACTGACCA
Organism: Erithacus rubecula; assembly: GCF_903797595.1. Classification (NCBI taxonomy): domain Eukaryota; kingdom Metazoa; phylum Chordata; class Aves; order Passeriformes; family Muscicapidae; genus Erithacus; species Erithacus rubecula. Next base: position 48,091 of record NW_027635983.1, on the reverse strand, counting down.
TGTCCACTGACCACCCTCACTGACTACACCTACTTCCAGGCCACCCAACTGTCCACTCCCACTGATGGTACCCACTGACCAAACACAATCACCACTCCACTGACCCAACCATATGGTCTTGAGAAATGACCACACCCACTGACCACAACCACTGACCATACCCTTGTCCCACACACCACTGTCCACCTCCCACTGACCACCCCCACTGACAACATCTTTTGATCACTCTGCCACTGACCACAACCACTGACTACCCTGCAGGCTACCCTTAATAACCACACCCTTTGACCACACCCCACTGATCACTGCCACTGACTGCACCCATTGACCACTACCCATAGCCACACCAACTGACTACCCAACTGACCACACCCAGTTACCAAGCCCCACCGACCTCCCAACTGACCACATCCACTGACCATAGCTACTGATCACATCCCACTGCCCACACACAATGACAACACCCACTGGTCACACCCACTGACCACACCCACTGAGAACGCAACTGACCTCACCACCACTGACCACAAACACTGGCCATAAACCACTGACCACACAGACTGGCTACACCCATTGCCAAAATGCTCACACCTCACTAAACATACCCAGTGACTACATCCCACTTACCACCCAACTGACCATACCTCCACTGAGCACACCCACTGAACACATCCACTCAGCCCACCCACTGACCACACCCCAATGACCACCCAACTGACCACACCTCCATTTATCACAACCACTGACCACACCCACTGGCCACACCTCACCAGCCCCTTACACTGACCACCTATTGGCCATACTCACTTCCCATTCCAATGAGCACAACCACTGACCACACTTCACTCCCCTCCTTAATGACCACACTTACTGGCAACCCCCACCAACCACACCTCACTGACCACTGCAATGACCATGGTCCACTGACCTCACTCACTGACCAAACCCACAGACAACATCCCAGTGACCAAACCACTGACCACATCCCCACTGACCACCCCCACTGACCACATCCCACTGACCACCTAAATGAACACTCCAACTGACCACACCTATTACATCAATTCAGGTTGTGGTGGGAGAGATCACATGAATCCTCAGTGATCCATATGACAGAAGCTTTCTTTATTGTTTGGGACTCTTCTCAATCGAGGGTTTGAATGTCCCAGATAGACACATGTGATTGGTTGGGGTCTTAACACACCCATTTCCCTGGCCAATGATGCATCTGCACTTAGGGTTCAATGCATTGACTGGGATCCTTTCTATGTGTTTAAATCCATCAGACCATCTCTCACCCAAGCACCCTGTTACTTCAAGGCTGCTGTGATGGTTTGTGTAGATTCCCTGAAATTTTTCTCAGCCAGGACCTGGGCAGCCTCCTATGGACCTGACAAGGACCAATTGATCTCTGATTTTTAATGTTGAAACACTGTTACACTAATGCAGGCCAAGGGTTTATGCACAGAATCACGAACAGGACAAGATTGCTGTGGAATGTCTCTCAAGCTGCTTTATTATTTTTTCTTTCCTCCCAAGCATCAGAGTCATTACAAGGTTGGAACAGCAGGAAGATGCCAGCAGCTCATGCTCTCAGAAACAGCCAGAGAATAGTGATGTTACAATGCACTTTGAAAGGTTTTTGACCAATCACAAAAAGCAAAAGCATGATGACAATAGTTTCGTCCAACCACTATAAGTGCATGTACCTTTGGTTAAAACAATGCTTGCTTCTTTTGAATACAATACCTACTTGTAAGTCTTAAAATACAATGCACAGAGCTCCATTATTAAGCTTAGACCTTCCTAATATCTTGCTAGATATACTTTTCTGCAGCTTAGAGAGTTATTCTAGCCAAGCCTTAATACACAGACCATTGCTCTATTTGTCCTTGCTTTCTACATCTCACATAACTTTTCTGCTGGCATGCCTTATGCTTTCTGCTTAGCTCTAATTGCAGTTCTGTTGTCTCTGAGGCCTGTTTTTTTTCAGCTTTCCCACAACCTTCTGATTTTAAGGATTCCCACATTACACCAATGAGAAAGGTTCTTTGTGAAACACACATGTAAAGGTGAAAAAACGCTGAGAAAGTTCTCTTTCGCTTCTGGCCTCAGTACAGGTAACACCGGCCCAGGCCCCTCCACACAGCCCACAGGCCTGGCTGGGCCTGAGCCAGGGCCGGGCTCTGACTCTGGGCCCCGTTTTCAGCAGGGTCCCCAATAGAAACAGGGGGGGCAAGGGCCACACCGCTGCCAAGACCTTAGATTTCCCCTGGCACAGCCAAGGAGCCCATGGCTCAGCAGAACACCGAGCCGACATTCAAACCCTGCCCTGCCCTGGTCCGCAAGGTCTTTTTCCCACCAGGAGAGCAGCTCCTGGGCAGCCGGACCCTCCTGGTCTGAAATGCTCCATCCCAACTGCTCCAGCCACTGCCTGAGCAGGATATTAACTCTTTCACTGCTCAGAATGAGACTTGCAGACACTTTGTTCTTTGTCCTGAGTGAAAGAAAAGGACCAAGATGAAGATATTCACAGAAACAATATGAAAACACAGAGGTCAGACAAAAGGAAGAGTTAGGCCCCAGATAAGGGAAAGAGGAGAGTCATGGACTGAAATTTCTCTTTTTAAGCTATGGAGAAGAGACTCATTTCCCTACAGCACATAGAGATTATAGGTTTAATTGTAGATATGAGCAGAGGCATTTGTGCTGAAATGAGCAGCTATTGAAACAGTTGTGATCCCATAAATTTGAATAAAGAGGAGAGATGAAGATCCCTGCTGCCCCCAGCAAAAGGAAGAAGAAAGACCTCTGTTTTCAAAGATGAAGATAGCTTTTGTTTGAACTGTTAAAATGCTTAAAGTGTGCCCCATAAGTTGATATGATCCTCAATAATGTTATGGGAAACCTGTTTATCAAGAAAGGGATTTTTACATAGTGATCTTGCAATATATGAATATAATATAATTCGTGTAAGAATTATAGAGTACTGTAGAATAAGCAATGTTTGTAGGAGCAAAATAATAAAGCTCAAAATGGACCACAGACAGTAAGGACACAGATTGCTCAATCATATCATTATAACATCCAACAAAAGCAGGACAGCCCAAATTAACAACTTATTAGACCTAGCTGTTGATGCTTGGCTAGCAAGTAATGGACATGGCTCAGCTGAGGCCTTATTAGCAGGCCATGAAAATGGCTCGTCTGAGGATTCAGGGCAAGAATCTAGCTGCTAAACTGCACGTATTAGCAAAATCAGGCTATAGCAGCCTATTCATAAAATTGTTACTACTGCAGCTAGAGGATGTGTGAGAAGGAAGAGATGGATAGTCTGTTGCTACATAGAGGATAGATGCAGTAAGTTTGCTGTTAAAAAGCACGTAAACAGACATAGCTGAAAAAGTAGAAGGGGTGGTCATCTCACGCTTGCAAGAGCCAACAGTAGGAGAGACGTATGTACCTGAAACCAATGAAATTATGCAAAATACGCTTAGTCATTGTATTTTGGGTTATAAATACAGATGGTGCCTTCAATAAATGGAACTATGCTTTATCAATCACATTGATTGGTTGCATATTTCCTGTCCCAATGTGGGGTTCCTCCTCTGCCCCGAGATCACCCCAGAGGGACACGAAGATGGTTCAAACCCTGGTTTTCCCCGAAGCCACCAAAGAGAGACTGCCGGAGACGGTTTTCTCTTTTTCCAAGGACTATTTATTATTTCTTATCTCTGGGACCTTTTGCCTGGCCAGCAGCGGTCTGCTCAGCCTGGTATCCATGGTGGAATCTGCCTGGTGAAGGCAGGGCTTATCTTATATACTTATTACTACGTATTACCTGTTTACAAAATTTTCCCAATACAATACAATTTTATTAAATGGTCCAGCCCTGACCCCAACCAATCCAAGAGTGCCAACGTGTCACCCAACATGGATGACATGGAGAAGAAGGAGGAAAAGATGTTCACCCCCCAAATTCTCCATCTTGGCCACGTGTCCCTTATCATAAACATTCAAGAAAACCTATTTATCTACATTCTAACATTCTAATTTACACTCTACTCATCATTATTTTCTGTGTCTCTTCTCTCAATGTGAGCAGATTCTCCCAAGGAGCAAAATCCAGCCCCTGCAGCTCCTGGGCAGCACTCGGGGGGTCTCTGAGGGGTCTGCCAGGGGGGATTTTGCACCCCCAAAGGAGCCAGGGAAAAACCCTGGACTCCCACATTTCCCTCCCCAAACTTCCCCCACACTTATCTACTCCTTTCGCCAGGAAAAAATCTTGTCAACTGGTAGGAACTGCTAGAGACAAGGCTTTCAAACCAGTCCCCAGTATGATTAGCCCAATGTCCCTGCTTAAATCCATGTATGCTTGTATTAGAAGAAGTGAACTCTTCTAACTCCCCTGCTGCCTCCTTTTTTTTTTTTTTTTTTTAGTAGCTCTTCAGGCAAGTCCTGTATGCCATTCCAAGTCTTTGTTATCAAATCTGTGGAGTGATGTTGCTGCTGTAGCAGCATCCTGAGTTCAGTGGGAACAACTCCAGAGCACTGGGTGCCACAGCAGTGGGCACGGTGAGAGACTCACCTCCACTGCCATGGCCATCCAGCCATGGGGAGAGCAGCTGCTGGGGCTGCCCCCATTCTGCTGACAGCAGTCTGCCCCCAACATGTGGACTGAGTGGCCTTTGATTTTTTTCAGAATGTTGAAAATGCATTGTTTGAAGGTATTTTTATGTTGTCTAACATCACCTGACTGGAGCAGCTTGGTAGGCAGAACGCCCTGTGGGCAGAGCCAATGCAGGAATGGGTGGCTGTCACTTGCACTGGCAGTGTCATTTTTCCAGGCAGGCTCCTGATACAGCTGCAGGGAAAGGCACCAGCAGCTTAATCAGGCCCAGGGAGCAGCAGCAGCAGCAGCACATTGAGGAGAACCTCATCTGCAAAGAGCCCCTCACCCCCTTTGCTCCCCCATGGCAGCACAAGGTGATTCCACTGCAGGTGCAGGGCTGCAGCAGACTGGAGACTCCTTCAGGCAGGGCTTGCTGCAATCTCGTTCCTGCAGCTGTGCTGGGAGGATGTTGGCTGCAGCAGAGGTGTCCATGCCCAGGAATGCTGCTCGGCTCAGGGAGGCAGAGTGTGCACAAAAGCTGCATTCAAAGCACTGATCGTGAGCCCCCTGAGCCACTGGCAAGTGCAGCAGCTCTTCCTCATTCTGTGCAAGTGACAGCCCAGCCCTGGAGCCTGTCCCTGGGAACAGAGAAACTGTTGGGGATGAGGAAATAGATGTGAAGGTTTAAGGCCTCTTCCTTTGTTTAGATAATGCCAAATGCCACGAATACCAAGGAACTAACAGACATCCTGTTCCAAGTATGGCAGGAAAGGTTTAGAGATAAGGTTTATAGATAAGAAAGCCATAAAACATGGTCATAGTGCAATTCCTATAGGTTGCATGCAAATATTAGGAAATTAGTAGTAGATTGGTTAATGGAAATTAGAATATTCAACATAGAAGAATACTTATTGTATTGTAAACGGGAAATCGCTCTCTTATCCTCTCTCTTATTCTCTCTATGCTCTATTCTCTCTGCTCTCTTATTCTGTTTTACACTCAATCCCTCATATACCCACGTCCTTACAATAAACTACAAACTTCATGACCAGAATATAGCGAGCTCCTGAGTCTGTCCTGATGACCATCCACCCGACTTTAACCCCCACAGATAACACTCTGAGGATGGTTCTGAATTTTCAGGGACAGTCAAAATGAGAATCATTTTGAGGCTGGTGTTGCAGTATTGGGTTTGGGTGTGTCTGCAGGAAAGAAAGCAGGAATAAATCCCTGCCACAATGAAGGAGAACCTTTGCATGGCCAATTTCCACCCGACAGACGTACTGATCATATTGGCCCACTAAATACTGGGGGCAGTGAATGAAGAGTGAGAAGCTTCTTTGTGGAGGTAGGAGAGATGAGACTTGAAGAAATAATTTTGCTGATGCAGGAAAAGGGATCACACTCACTGGTCCCTTGGCTCATGCTCAGTTCTGCCAAATCAAGCATGATCAGTTTTAACCACTCTGTTGAAGAGTATTTCAGAAGAACGTGCCCCATGCTATTCCATTAAGAAAATTTTGAATTATCAGGAAGCACCAAGATCAGAAATATTTTGAGGCAAATCCTGTTTATGTTCTTTTACTTCCAACACCTGGTTGTGTCCCAGCACTTTATTTGTTGTGAAGAGAAATAAACAAAATCCCCAGCCAACAAGCTGCTACCCAGAAATGAGAGGGAATTACAGAAATGAATGCCTTGAAAAGAAACTTTGGAAAGCATCAACTTCCTAGACAGTGTCAAACTTTCAGGCCTGGCAGGGCCCAGGGCTGGCTGCCCTTGGGAAGGGGATGGGAATGGAGCTGGGGTGGGGGTTCTGTGGCCATGGAAACGAGAGAACCAGGGGCGAGCACGTCACAAAGGGGCAGCCCCGCGCTGGGGCTGGGAAGGTTGTGGGTGACACGGACACAGCAGCTGGAGACGCAGCAGGAGACACGTCTGGCTCTGCTGTCTGTGCCCACTGCTGGCCATTGGAGTCACCCCACCTTGTTCTAGAGCTGGGGACCAGCTCCTGTCGCTGTCTATCCCAGACAGTTCCCAAATTCAACAGAGATATTTCGGTGAGACAAAAACACGGGTTCAAACATGGATTTTACTGGAAAAGGAAAGGCCACAGAAAGAAAAGGTGAGGATAGAAAGGAGCTGAAAGGCCTGACCAAAATGGAGAAAAATCCCACCAGTATTCAAGGAAAATTGGTCCATGGTGGTCAGTGCTGACCCTGTGTCAGAGTTGGTGGCTGACAGCTACAGGTGATCCTGCAGGGACGCCCATGGCATCACAACATTCTGTCATTAGTTTGCTCTGCTTTCTACTTTTTGACAGTAGCCAAATCACTCATACTGTCAGCCAAGACAGGGACTGTGGCCACAGTTGACCACAAATTTGACATGGTCAGGATATACAAGTCTTGTTTCTTTCTTAGCCATCAGTGTTAGGTCTCACTACAGATAAATTTCCTGTTCTTCCTCTGCTTGGTGATTGGGTCCAACACTGAGGATGATATTACGGTGCTATAAAAACACCAGCAAGGCCTGCCTGCTTGCTGAGAGCTCTTTGAGGTTTGCAGAAATAGCAGTCACAGCTGTGTGGTCTTTACTGGGTATTCACAAAAGGCCACCATCAAGAAGAAATCTTTCCTCCCCTCTTATCATTGAAACTTTCCACCTTTCCCTTCAGACATGGTAACTCAATAGTGTTCAAAGATATTAAACACAGACTAGATCCATGAAAAATAAAAACAAATAAATTTTTTCAAGAATTCAAAAGTCCCTCTAGAGCTTCAACCATTGGACACGTATATGGTATGATAAAGGAGGAATGTCATCTAACTCACCTGTTCCTTTGTGAGCATGGCTCAGCCTCATACAGAGGTAAGGTGGGAACTGGGCCACTCTCTGGCAGGAGGAAGAGTCTTGTGCCAGCCTGGAGAGCCTGTGCACATTGTCAGGAACAGTTCTGCCCTGCGGGTGCCCCCTGCCATGAGCTGTGCTGCTCCCAGGGCCCCTTGGAGCTGTAGGGCTGCTCAGCTGTGGGGCAGGGAGAGGAGCAGGAGGCTGCATGTGCAGCTGAGCCATTGCTGGAAGCACAGGGCTCTGAGCTCCCTGCTGTCCCAGGGCAGCCCAGAGGCCAGGCTGCTGCCCTGGGAGCTCTATGCAAGTGGGTCAGGGTGTGGCCCTGGCCTGCCCCAAGGGGCTGCTGGCAGGAGCATGTTTCCCTGGGTAGCTATTTAGAGGTTTCCAGGAAGTGTGTCCCATGCAACATGGAGCTTTAGATGCTTTCAGTTTGCATTATTTTATGTTACATTTTGTGTCTTCACTTTGCAGGCCTGACTGGCTACCCTCTTGCCAAGAAGTTTTCCCTGGCAAATCCCTCTATGCTCCTTCCCTCAAAGCCCTTGCCTCCCATCCAAAAGAGCTCTCCTCCTACCAAGCCATACAAGATGTGCAGCAGAGTGCAGGAGAATGGGGAAAAGGGCACCGGCTGTGATGATGACATCAGAAATAACAGGGAGCTCAATTCTGGGGGAAAAGGACATAAGGTAAGGAGACCAAGCTAAGTCCTGTGCAGTAGATTTTCAGTTTATGCCCTGTAGGCAGAGCTTGGAGATCTTTTCCTTTGGTGTGAGCCCATGGAAGCAACTGAGCCAAGGAAGAGCTTAGATGGACACTGCACTTCAGGCTGTCTTTGCAGTGGGGCTGTAGTGCAGAGTTCACATCCTCATTGTGTATTAAGAGCAGGAGGGGTCTTTTAATGGTTTCTGGGCTCTGACGCGGCTTGTGCTTTGCCTTATTGCTGAGAACGCCCCAACAAGCAGTCAGAGCAGCTGAAGTTGTCCCATCTGGCCAAGCAATCTTCCTACATTTAGTAACCTATGGGTATCTGTGAACCATGTCTATGTCTTGGTGGTGTACTCTGTCGACTCTGTCTGCTTGGGAGGGAAAGAGGCATTTGCTGGAACAGGCAGTCCCGCAAAGTCAGTTCCAGCTTGTCTCAGCTTCTGAGTTGTGCAGCCATGGCCTTCTGCACAGTTGTCTCTGATGCTGTTTCTAGACTTCATCAGCTTCTGGGCAGCTGTGTGCCCTGGCATGGCTTTGTCCAGAGGGAAGGGATGGGAGGTGGCCATGGGGAGAGCAGCCCAGAGCCCAGCCACACGATTGCCTTTGCAGCAGGGCCAGCACCTGCAGTTGTTTTGGGTTTGCCATGGGGTGCAGGAGGAGGCAAGTGAACAACAGCTTTGGTGAAGAGAATGTCCAATCAAAGGCTCGTGTACTTGATGTCAGCCTTGATGAGAAAGGGCCCAATGTATCACTGACAGGATCTGATCCTTTCACTGAAGTTTGAACAAGTCCTGATTTAGCTCTTTAGCTGTGCCAGAAATCATGAGATACTAAGCAAGGATGTGCATCTGCCCCCACTGCCTCCACTCCCCTTCCTGGCCATGGCATGGGAGCCCTGGAGAAACCTGGGCTGGCAGAGACCTTCCAGAGAGCAGCAGGGCAGGGAGCTCTGCTGAACTTCCTGGATGCCAGTGAGCCTGAGATGATGGAGGTGTGGGAGCTGGGGAGCAGTGAGCATCCCGAGAGCTCAGCAGCTTCTGGGCTGAAAGGCTGCTGGGGAACTGAAAGAGGGAAGGGCAGCAGCAGAAGGAATGAGGGACTTGAGAAAAGCAGGTTTTGACATCCTGCAGAAGGTCTTTGTGGGGATGTGGCTGGAGATTTGCAGTGGCTGTGAGGTTCCTAAGGCAACAGTGATCTAAACCCATTCCCATACCATCCAAAAGGCCAGTGGAGGCAGTGGCACCCCTGAACATACTGATGCCAAACATGTGGATTCCAGATGTGGAGGTTCTTTCTGACCCCAGGTGCTCTACAGGCACCTAACTCCCAGAGCTCTATAGGCTCCTGCTCTGAGCTCTTAGGGTCTTACTTGTTAGGTAATCTTCTAAATAAGCAAAGCAGCTAATAGTTAAAAAGTTTTTTTTATTACAAAGCACATCTTATTACAAAGCACATCAGTCTCAAAAGGCAATACCAAAAGCAATGGCAAGCAATGGCAAAAGCAGTAGCAATAAGCAAATGGCTAGAAGCCAGAATGGCTAAAAGCAACACCTCTCCCAATATGTACTGTTATATAGCAGTTTTCCAACAAGCTAAGATGCAAACTCAGACCACCACTCTTTAACCTATTAGAATTCTAGTTTCTTTGCTCACCAGGTTATGAATAACACTACACATGGAATCCAAGAAATGCAAGCAATATTCTTGCTATAACTATTATGTCTAAGTCCTGTCTACAACTGTGGGCTTAGAGCCTCTACTGAAGATATCAGTGCTTTTGCAACCTTCAGCAGAACAGAAGCTACTGCTGTGGAATCCAGACCTTTTACTCACTAAAGACATCACAACTCACTCTAAAACCTATTCAATCCCTGCACTCTAACTTCTCTCTGAAGAATTCAGAGAGACCCCTAACTCACTGACTCCAACTCATGGCCTTCCAGCATTTGCCAATCAGACTCATCCTCCCAGGTAACAGTGGCCTTCCCTATTTTGCCTGACCTGTCAGTGAATGCAGCAGAACCTTGCACTGGCACACGACTACTTTTGGGTCTCAAAGACAACTTAATTGTCTTTACTACTTGCAGTAGCTTATGGCTGGGCAGATGACAAGCAATCTGTCCTGTAAAATCTTGCAGTGCGCTTTGCAAGGAACACTATTAACAAAGACTCCTTCAAGGAACTCCTGCTCTACAGGAAATACAATCCTTGGGGGGTCCACTGCTATCAAGTGCATGCATCGTAGACAGCATTTGATTATCAGTCGGGCAAACAATTCCAACACCAACCTTGCTGTCTTTTGCAGCTGATGGGGCACAATAACCCACTCCAGAACATGCAAAGAATCAGACCATGTGTCATTCCGCTGGCCAGTGATACCTGTAGGATGTAAATCCAGATTGGTGATAAGCACAGTGATATCAATGGAAGGATCTACTTGGTATACCTGATGAGTAGAAAGACCTTGCTGCAGCCTGCTGCAGTGTGTCGGGCTACAATGACAATCCTGTGGCAAAATTTTCCATTGATATCTCCACCCTGGCTCAGAATTGTTCACTGCAGGCACCATAAAAACACATTTTGGCCTATCTTCAGGGCACAAGGGTATTGTGAAAAAGCAGTCCTTGAAGTCAATGACCAAAATGTCCCATCCAACAGGGAGCATGGTTGACAAAGGCATACCAGGCTGCAATGCCGCCATGCTCTCCATCACTGCATTTGAACTAATTGATGAAGGGCTATCAACTTAATTTTTGGTATGGGACACTAGTTCTGCCAAACAGGGGTATCAGTCAACCACCGTAAAGGCATCATAGGATAATTCCTGCCCTTCACCTGAATAATCCCGATGAGAAATTTGCCTCAATTTGCACTCCCCAGGCTGCCAAACCTCCGAGTTGAATTTGAGGTGGGGTGATGCCTGGTATCATCAGAGTGCACAACATCTGTGTGTGCTGGTCGGAGATATTCATTGTGATGCATGAAAGGCAAGGAAAATACCTTTCAGCCAATTTAGTCAAAAGGATATGTTTATTTCAGTGCTGGACAAACATGCGGGATGTCTCCAAAAGGTGTGTGCACCCTCGGCAGTTTTTGGTCCTTCATTTATTCACAAAAAAAATGCATATTCAGAAACGCCTGTACACATTTATTACCTGTCACCGCCCTTTCCCCACCTAGTATTACAATTAGCTGCATACTCATTGCAGCAGCATAGTATCCCCTTGGTTTTGGGCCAGTGGTCTTCAATTTGAGTTGAAGGGTTGTAAGAGATGAAGTAAGGATTGTCTACCTCACTCTAAACTCTTTACCTCTGTCTCATTACCATGACTACCTGACTTGTTAATCCCTTTATTCATTTATTGCCTTCAGTGTCAATATTTATAATTGATGTGTTTCTTTTGGCTAACTCTAAGCATTTTCTAATGTATATCAGTTTCACTTATTGTTTCCATATGTATATTTTGCTGGTTCTGCATATTATATGACCAGACTTTGACAACTTCTAATCCCCCTGCTAGGATATATATGTTTAAGGGTTACATTCCTAACCTCTAGCTCCTAAGTTTTTCAAGATATCTACCCCATAACTTATTCCTTAAACATGCAATGCTCAAAACTATAAAATAATACTACGAATATTATGGCTCATTCCCCCATTTTCTATAAAATTACTAAGTTCTTTTACTAGTACCTAAGTCCTTTATCCTCATACTGAGGCACGGTTTCTCTTAAAGCCACACTGAATGCTCTTGTCAATGAAGTTAGAATTGCTACTTGTTGCAATATCCTCCAATTCCAAATGAACATTTTAATAGACATAATCATACTAACACCAAGTAAAATTAATAGTACAATAATTGGATGAACCAATGTGTTGAGTATTCCAGTTCCTTAAGGTGACCATCCGAAGAGCGCGTCCCACCAACAGTAAGAGGTGTCTACTTCCAATCTTTTGAAAGCTCTTCTTATGGTTTCTGTGTCCTGGTGGAGTGTGATCAGAGTCTTTCTCCCTTTGTTCTTAATTTCTTTGAGAATCTCCTTTAAGTCCTCATGCTTCCATAGCTGCTTGACTAAAGTCAAATTCATCCTGACAGGTACAGGCAGTATTTCCTGTACTGAAGTCAGATTTGCTTTTATATATTGGTGTGATACCACAGGTGCTTGATAAGAAAAGTCACAACCTTCAATTCTAACAAAGTTGCAAATACAAAGATTGGACTGTGTTTCATTTATAGCTAATTTGTCGGCCTGAATTTTGGAGCATGGTGTTCTGAGTCACACACAATCCTGGCCTCTGTGCACAAGTAAGGTTGTCTGGTTGGCCAAGTGAACTTCAAAGTGGCAAATGCTTTTCTCTGTATCCAGACAGGTATCTTGGTCATTATTTATGTTTCCTTCACATATAAACCCTAATTGTTTCCTCAATGTACAAGATTATATATTAATAGTCTGCCATTTCCTTTGGCCTTCTGTGCCCATTTCCTGTGCTCAGAAGGGAATAGGATGGCTCCTTCATGGTTCAGTCCTAAGGTAATTATTGGATGTGTCAGATTCACTGATGTATTATGTATAGTTAGAACAAAGGCAGTTACCATACTTGTTACAGGATCATAAGTGAAATTAACTAGGAACCACCATGACTGGAGCTCTTTTTCTAAATCAGAAGCATTATCCCAAAATATTCTGAGAATCTCCGCAGGGAATGTGCCTTTACCATCTTCCCTGATAATCGAGGCATCTACGGATCGCATCCATAATTGTGGTTGTACACATCCAAGGGCTAAGGACATGTTTTCATTAGCCGCTCCCATTGCATTCACTATTAGTCTGTGGTCTTGCTCTTCTATACTTTCCCACTCCGGTAATATTTTGGAAAATTTCCACTGTCTAGTACCTAAGGCTAGTAGAGAAGATTGTAGAGGTTGTTGTAATTTATCTGTGTCGCTACCAGTTGCAGCCAATTTATTCATTAACCCTTCTGAGTCCATAGTGTTCAAGATTCCCAATCCTGTCCCTAGTATCCCAGTAAGATCTCTTTTCTGTCTGAGCATATCAGGAGCATCTTTCTGTAACCAAGTGGTCTGATCCATAAAGGAAGTGGTAAGGATTGGGGTACATTCTTATTGCATAGCAGAGGCATTTACTTGTATTTCCATTTCTACTCACTTCAGGGACCACTCTGGATTTAGTAATCATCTTTGGGTCCCTACTCTCTTAACAGCACAATGTACAATTTTGGTAATTATTGGCTGAATTGTTCTTCTTGAGGTGGTTTGGGTTCGAGTGGCTGTGGTTTCTTCTGGTCTCTGGGTCAGTGGATTTTCTTCAGTCTCATCTATTTGGGGTTCAACACAATCCTGGGTAATATTGTAATCTAATCTACACCCCTTAACTGCACACCTTCAATTTTAAGTCTAAACTCAGGACAGGTAGACAAACAGGTCTCACAACATCCAGAATCAATCCAAAGTCATTCATAGGATTCTGGTGATACTTCTGAAATCCAACCTGAATAAATGCTTATTCACAATCCCAAACATTTCTCCCTTCCCCAACAGTTGCATTGGTAACCTTCATCATTTGGGATAACATCCTACAGGAGTAAGCGTAATAAGCTTTTCCATGGCAAAAAAATCTCCCAGTTGTACTATATATATGTGGTGTTGCATTGACTTTGGTCATAATTATGGCCATAATCATGAGAAATACAGTTCTCCAAGCTAACATTTCTATCCAAAACCTATTCATCTTTCTCAAGTAAATTTCAAATTCAGTTCATTATCACCCAGTGTTGCTTTCCAAGGAGCTTCTGGAGCCTTCTTTACTTGCATATGATGAATCCAAGCCTTCTGTTCCTTAATCTTGATTGCAGTATTAGTGGTGAGAAGCACCTGTAACACTCCTTCCCACCGAGGCTCCAGAGTCTTTTCTGTAAAAGACTTAACATACACATAATCTCCAGGTTGTGTGTCATGTACTGGGCCATCTAGTTCTCTGCTCCGAGCTCCAGCCACATGCTTCTCAATTTCTCTGAGTTGTTTGTTCAGGGTGTAGGGTTTCTTCCCCTACTTGGGCCAGTGTTCCCTGTTGTACCCCATATGGCCTTCCATAGAGAATCTCAAAAGGACTCAGTTTCTCTTTTGCTCTCAGTTTAGTCTGAATCCACAACAATGCTGATTGAAGAGCCTGGGGTCAAGGAAATTGAGTTTCTTGTCCTAATCTTGCAATTTGCTGTTTCAAATTCAAATCAAATGATTCACTTTTTCTACCTGGCCACTTGACTGAGGGTGATGGGGGTGTGAAGTTCCCAGTCCATACCAAACAGGTGACTAATTCACTTTGAAATGAAATGAAATGTGGCCCTCTGTATGAGGATTGTGTGGCTGGAACTCTGAAGCGTGATATCATTTCTTGTAACAGTACTTTGGTGACCTCTCCTGCTTTGGCAGTTCCGGTAGGAAAGGCTTCTGGCCACCCTGAGAAGGTGTCTATTAACACCTATAAGTATTAGTACACCCCTTTCCTTGGAAGTGAGCTTCCCCATCCCTGTCCTTTGGGATTTTCAAATTCCACCACATCAAGCCTTGAACCACTTGGTGTGGGGCTGTTTCTTACAGATTGGGCTGCTGACTTGCTGAGGTCTCTTCCAACTCAGCTCTCTGATGATCCTGGGACAATGCTGATCCCTGTTTTAGATAAAAGCACATATTTTTGGGACAGGAGACCTCCAGGGCTGTACAAGACCTGCAGCTTGTGGGATGATGAGCTGCGTCATTTGAGTACTTTTAAGAAATGTCAAAGTTTTCCTACTGCAAGAGAGCAGGAATTACCTGCAATTGTACAGTGCCAGAAGAAGAAATATTGATCTTTCCCTCTGTTTGTGTCACCAATATTCAGGTTCTTCATGTCCTTCATTCATGAGTTTCCACCTCTCCTATTTAAATGGCCATGTCTATGGACATCTCTTAACTAGACCAGCTGGATCTATCACCTTCCCATTGCTCCCAGATTTCCTCCTCTACCTCCACTCTGGGCATTCCAGTGTCTCTCAATTGAGTATCTTCCCACTTTGAGCTTCAGGGAGTTGCCCCATCTTTCAGAATTTTGAATAACTTATTAGTCAACATCTTAATTGCACTTATGTCTTTTACAATTACCTTTGTCTATATCTAAAAATATTGCTGTATGGATATCCCTTGTGGATAAGTGGGCACATCAGATGCTGCTGGGTCATCTCATATGGCTGAGAGAAGAGTTTTGATGCTTTTAAAATTATATGATATTTACAATTTTTTATGTTGGCCATGAAGAGAAACTTTTCTGTGCCTCTGAGTCTCACCAGTTCCTAACCCCCAAAGAACCAAAACTAAAACATTGCTGAGGTCCCTTCCAGACTCAGCTCCCTGATGATACCAGGATTCTTCTACTCCCAGTTTTGGAATGGGCTGGAGCAGATGTTTATAGGACAGGAGCCCTGGGGCTGTAGGGGACCAGACACTTGCAAAGGGCATGAGCACAACTCATTAGCTGGGTTACTTGAGTACTTTAAGAAATGTCAAAGGTTTCCCACCAGGAGAGAACAGAAACTTCCTGGAAGTGTAGGGAAGCAGGAGAAGAAACACTGCCCTTCACCTCTACCATTTGTTACCATTATACTCTTCTCCTCTGTGTTACCATTATACTGTCTATTGTTTCATGTCCCTCTTCATTTGGGTGTTTCCACCTCTCCTGTTTAAATGGCCATGTCTAAGGACATCTCTTCACTAGATCAGCTGGCTCTATGGCCTTCCCATTCTTCCCAGATTTCCTCTTCCACTTCTTCTCTAATCATTCCACATCAGTCAACATCTTAATTGTGTTCACATCTATCACAGAATCACCCTTTCTAATGTCTTTGTTTAAAACTATTCCTGCAATGAAATTCCTTGTGCATGGTTATGCTCACGTTTCTGGCAGTAGCTGTTTCTGGCCACCTGCACCCCAAATTGCTTTTCCTCCTAAGTTCTTAAGAATAGAAAATTAGGTATATTATAAAAGAAATTATTTACTGAATTGCCTTAATCTTAACAGACAAGAGACCTTAAATGAACTTCTTACTGCACAGGATAAATAAAAGAAATACAGATACAGAAAAACACAGTGCACAATGAAGTTACCTCTATCACACTTAGTGAAGAAATAGCAGAGATCAGGAGTCAATGTCACTTGCCACCAAAATGATGAGGGAGTACACATGGAGCTCTTTCACTCAACTTCCAGAAAAGTAACCACAAAAATGCATCCAGACTTGGGGGATAAGCCTTACCTGTTTGCAGAGACTATGCAGAAGACTTCTGCTTTGTGAGAGTTTTGTGCAACATTTATAGTTTTTAAAATGAATGTGTGTCACTCAGGAATTCAAGGCTTATCTCTCTTCAGTCTGCTCTCAAGGCAAGATGTTCATGGTCAGCTGGAAATTCCACCTCCCTGGCACCAGAGAGAACTCAGGACAGGACAGATGTCCAGCCTGGGTTATCTCAGCAATTCCTGAGAGGGGGAAGATGCCCTGAGTTATGGCCCAGCTGATGGACAGAAGAGATGAGCTCTGCTGGGCCACAGGGGAAGTCCTGCTGCAGGAACCTCATGGAACCAAGGGTGTGTTGTGGCATTGTGATGCCTCATGGAACCAAGGAGACAATGGTGACACCAATGAACCTCTTTGTCCCAAGGGGCCTTTGTGACACCGCAAGGCCTCAGGAAACCAAGGAGTGCAAAGGTCTCAAACATTCCTTGCAGGGTTCTGCCTTGGGAAAGGGGAGCCTCCTTGGTGGCACCTTGGGCTGGCATATACCTGAGGAGTGCATCTGTTTTCAGTGGCAAAAGTTTGGAGTTTTAGATTGCTTAAAAAAAAAAAAAAGAAAAAAAGAAACTCCCACTTTACTTGGGTGCCACTAGTTCTCAGAGACTCAGTGCAGAAAGGAAAAAGTAAATAACTTTAAATGACTGAAGCATCTAGAGGCATTGAGCCATTGGCCATTGAGCCCCACTGAGTGCTGTTTCTGAGAAAGGCTCTCAAGTGACTAATAAAAACAGATAACTGGAGGCCATGATTGCACAAAGCTCTCAGAGACTCCAAGGGAAAAGCAAAGCCCAAAGTCCTTTAAAAAACCGGCAGTCCCTGGGAGCATGAAGGAGCCCCAGGGCCATTCCTGACCAAGGCTCCCCAGGACTGGTCCCAGCAGATCCCTGAGGCCACTGGGATGTGGGGGGATGCTGAGGGCAGGGCAAGGGGTGACAGTGCCCAGCCTTGCTGGGGCTGTGCCAGGAGGCCCCAGTGGCTCAGGACAAGGTGTCTCCTCACAGCCCTTGGTGGCACAGACCCTGCTGTGCCCCAGGGCACCAAGACTTGGCTTCTCTTTTTCCCCACCTGTCATCTCTGCATCCAGTTTCCTGCTCTGACTGGAACCCTGGGACACTTTCTCAATTGTGTCCCTCAGTGGGACCCATTAAATCTTGAAGAAACTTTGGAGTTTGATTCTCACTTGGAGTTCTTGAGAGGTTTCCTAACAAACCATGGCTCTGCCTTGATTTCCCTCTGGTCTGGTGCAGTTCATTAGGAATGTTTCCTATAATAGTTATGGAAAAATACTTCATAGTGTTTCTTAAAAATATCCATTCCTATTTTAAAGGATGGATTTTATTACTGTTCTCTTTAGGCAGAGGTGATTGCAGCATTCTGTGATTAATATTGATCCAGAGTTTCTCCTCAGGAGGTCTGGCCTGCTCAGAGAAGCTGTGCCTTGAAGTCTCACCCAGTGTGGGCAACCTTGCTCCACATTCCCCAACCCCATCCTCTCTGTCCTCACTCACCTGGGACCTGCTGTGCTTGGAGAACTGCCTCCACTCAAGCAAACATGGTTTTCTCCCCTTTGTTTTACTTTTGAAGCAATCTAAAACACCTGATTTTCCCCTGTGAAAACAGACACCCTCCTGAGGTATGTGCCAGCCCAAGGTGCCACCAAGGAGGTTCAGGCCGGGCACCGGGGCCCCGGGGGGGTGCCTGGAGTCGACGCCATTTTTCCTTTGTGCCTCTACCTCCCAGCATGCCTTGCAGCACCATAGAGCCCCATTGGAGCCGGGACTACAATACCCATCATGCCCCGTGCTCCACAGAACCCCGGTATCCCCACCTGTATGTCCAATAGATGTCCTCCAGAAACTCCAAGGATCCCTAAGTGTCCCCTCAACGCCAATTCGTGTACCCCCCAAAATGTCCCAGAATTCCCTTAATGATCTCAAGCCCACAGATGCCCGTTACAGCCACTTCTGGGAATTCATCTCCTGCTATTCCCCACGAGCTCAGAGCACCTCATAACACAGTTCCGTGCCTAAAACTCCTGCTGTGTCCCGTGCCCTAAAGTGCCTGGCTAGAGCTCTCCAAGCTCCCCTCAAGTGCTCCCAAACTGTAAACATTCCTCCCTGAGGACTTGAAGTCGCCGTTCAGAGGCAAATGTGTCCCCCAAGTGCCCTTCCAGTGCTCGTAAACACTCAGTTAGAATCACTTCCGGGACTACAGCTCCCATCATGCTTTGTGATGCCATAGAGTGCTATTCAAGCAATGACTTCATCTCCCATCATGCCCCATGCTCCACCGAGAGACATTGCAGCTGCACCTGGAATAACCATGATGCTCTGCGGCCCCATTAAACTGTATTATACCTACTCCTACAACTCCCATCATCCCCTGTGCCACGGAGAACCCCCTTACAGACTACAACTCCCATCATGCCCTGCACCCCAGAGAACCCCCTTACAGACCCCCATGAGCCACTTCAAAGCCCAGACTTTCCATCAGGATCTCTAAGTTCGTTTTTAGTGCCCATTCAATGCCCCCAAGTGTCCTCCTGTCCCTCAAAATTCTTCCCCCAGACCCAAAACTGCCCCAAATGTGCCCCAGAAATGTCTCCCTGGACCCCAAAGTGCCCACCCTGAACCTGTCTGAAAAAAAAGGATATAAAAAAGATAAAAAAATAACTCAAACAGTATGAATTATCCTAAAAAGGGAGAAATAAATAACCAATAGAGCTTAATTAATTAAGGAAATTGTATTACATAAAAGCAATGACCAATAATTTTTTTGGTTGCTAATAAAATAGTTTTATTACAAATATAAAAATCTGGTCTAAAAAATAGAATAACAATATTACAAATAAGGAAAATAATTTTAATTTTAAAATTAAATAACATTTTTATTACAAAGAGAAATTAATGATGTTTTTTTATATTTTGGGTTGTCAGCACCAGGTGGGAGACATCATGATATGGTGATGATGGGGGTGAGGAGCAGGTTGTCCAAACAGAGTCAGCCTGCAAAGGGGCTCATTCTTCAATGTGCCCAGACCTTCTATGGAGACATTTTGCATCAATGTCACTTGGGAAATGCTTCTATCACTTCGCCTCTGAACAGAAAAATTGAAAAACATTCCCTTGAGTAAAGTCATGATGCACTTTCAAATCTTCCTTCTTAGGAAAACTCCAAAATGTCTCCAAGCATCTGCACAAGCCCTTGGGACTTGAAGACAATTGAAGAAATACAAAGAGCTCCTGGAATCTTTCTGTATTTTAATGATCCCCAAAATTGTTATGAATGGAGTCTTCAATTGTTCAGTTAATCAAACAACAAATATAAATTTAGCAGTAATTCATTAATAATAGCAGTAATTGTATATAAATGAATACAATCAAAGTATATTAGTTATGTATATTTAAGTAAATACAAAATTTGGCAGTGAGTATTTTAGTGTAATTGAGGTTTGGTTCAAATAAAGCATAAGCAAAACCAACCAGGGGTACAGGGAGGGCCCTTCCCCTCACACCATGCCAACTGAATCAAGCTAAAATCTCACTTATATAGTTTAGTAATACATATTTATACAGAATATTCTGGAAAGCTCCTCCTCATTTCTATTCCTAAAAATCTCCATCACTATGTTGTGTTGCTCGTGCTTCAACAATGGTCGAGGGTCTCTCCTCCTTTGGGGATATTGTTTCTGATTAAGACTCTGGGTCTTCCTCAGTGTTCACTAGTTGACCTCTCAGATAGAGCAGGCGTACTGAGCTTAGAGTTATATAATTAAGCCAATGTTCCCATAACAAGCCAAGTGTCTAATGCTTGGAATCATCCCAATTTGGCTCAATTCAAGGTCAAAAGTTTTATTTCTAGATGCTGTTTTTAGACCTATACCCTTACTATCTCTACTCCCACCAAACAACTGGAGAATGATACCATCTGCTTTGATTAACCTTCCGTTATCTTTTATGCATTGGAACAATTAAGTACAATTTTTCCATTGTTACAAAGCAACAACTTTGTTAATATAATTACAATTTCATTAGCAGGAATCATATTTATAACAGGGCAGATTTGGGGCTGAGTCCAGGAGCCACAGGCACTGAGAGAAGCTTGAAGAAGCTGCTCAAGGAGTTAGAAGCAAAACTCCAAGTCCCTTGGAGGATCCGTGGCCCCACTGAGGACAGGGACTGCCAAAGGCTCCTCAGGGACTTGTGAGAGCAGATCCTTGAGGGCAGGATTTCAGGAGCCAAAAGCTGTGAGCAGGAACTGCAATGCTGAGCAAGGCTTGGGCTGGTTGGAGGCAGCAGAAAGACCAAGGGCTGAGCCCAGGCCTGGCCCAGCAGGGCCTGTCCCTCACAGGTGGCTCAGGGCTGTTCCTGGGGCACTGGGATGGCAGGGGCAGCAAGGACAAATGGCATCACCCTGCAAGCCCTGCCAGCCTGCTCAGGGAGGGCTGAGGCAGCAGCAAAGTGCAGCCCCTGCAAGGAAAGTTCCTCCTGTGGGGCTCCAGAGGCGCTGCCCAGCCCAGGGCACAAAGGCCTGGGTGCCTCTGGCCCTGCCAGCCCTGCCCAGCCCTTGGCCATCTCTCCTGCAGCCTGTGCCCCTGTGCGTGCTGCTCCTCTGCCCTGGCTGGCTGCACACGCCCATCTCTCTGTCCCCCCAGCATTTCTCAGCCCAGCATTGCTGTGCCCTCCCTGGGCTCCCTGCACCCAGCGCTGCCGGCTCCTGGCACACAGAGCCATGGCATGGCCCAGCCTCAGCTGGGACACCTGGGCCACCAACATTCTGCCCTGGCAGGGACTGTGCTGTTTCCTCACCTCCAGGATGAACCTTCCAGGCTGCACTCTGGGGAGTTTTCCTTCTCTTTCCACTCCCAAGGAAAGCCCTGTGTCCTGCTGTTCAGAAACAGAGAAGATGTGGTGATCAGAGGCTATTTGGGTACAGTTATCATGAAATAATTAAGATTTTAAACATCCTGTGAAAGAAGGCGGGCCATCAACAAAATTTCTAACATCAGAGTTACAGAGAGCAGACTTCAACCTATTCAGGATGCAGATTTGGGGTGTACAAATCAGGTACTGATTGTTTTTGAGGGAAACAGCCCATAAAACAAAGAATTCCAAAAAGGATGGATATTCTTAAAGAAATTAATCTAAAAGAAGCAGAAGCAGCCTGTACCAGTGTCCCAGAAGATGAGCCAGTGAGGAAAACAACTGGTCTGGTTGGACATGGAGCTTTTTTCAGAAACTCAGGAAGAAAGGAGGGTGCATCAACTTTAGACAAAGGGGCGAGAAAGTCAAGAAGTGTTTAAGGATGCTGTCAGGTCATGAAGAAAGAAAATGAGGTGAAAGCTCAATTAGGACTTAAGCTGGCAATTCTGTGTAGGATAACAAAAATTATTTTATCCATACGTTAATGGCAAAAGGAGGGACAAAAAGAACCTTGATTCCTTACTTGGGGGGGGGGGGGGGGGCGGGAAGGAGGGGGGGGAATATGTTTACCAAAGATAAGAAAAGGCTGAGGTACTTAACTCCTTTTTGCCCTAAGTTTTTAAAATAATACAAGTTGTCCTCAGGACAAGTGTTCTCCTGAGCTAGTAGATGGAGCAGGGAGCAGAACAGACCCCTGTAATCCAGGGAGAAATAACGGGGGACCTGCTGAGTCACTCAGATGCTCACAGGTGTCTCTACAACCAGATGGGATCCATATTCGGGGGATGATGGAACTGTTGGATGAGGTTCCCAAGTTCTTCTCCATCATTTACAATCAGTTCTGGCTCACCAGGGAGGTCCCAGAGGACTGCAGGTGCCAATGTGAGCCCATCCCAAAGAAGGGCTGGAAGAAGGATCTGGGGAACTCCAGGCCTGTCAGCCTGACCTCAGTGCCCAGCAAGGTGATGGAACAGATCACCCTGAGTGCCATCACAGGGCACCTACAGGATGGCTGAGGGATCAGAGACAGCCAGCATAGATTTCAGTATCTGCATTGATGATCTGGATGAGGGCATTGAGTGCACCATCGGCATATTTGCAGATGACACCAAGCTGGGTGTGAGTGTTCTAGATGTTAGGAAGCTCAGCAGAGGGACCTGGACAGGCTGCATCCAGGGATTAAATCCATCAATTTGAGGTTTAACAAATGCTGGGTCCTGCACTTTGGCCACAACAACCCCTGCAGTGCTACAGGCTGGGGACAGAGTGGCTGGAGAGTGGCCAGGCAGAAAGGGATCTGGGGGCAGTGATGGACAGCAGGCTGGACATGAACCAGCAGTGGCCAAGAAGGCAAATGACTCCTGGCTTGGATCAGGAATGGTGTGGCCAGCAGAACCAGGGCAGTGATTCTTCCACTGTGCTGGGCACTGGTTGAGCAGCACCTCGAGTGCTGTGTCCAGTTCTGTGTCCCCCAATTCAGTAAGGACATGGAGGGGCTGGAGCATGTGCAGAGAAGGGCAACAAGGCTGGTGAGGGGTCTGGAACACAAGCCCTGTGAGGAGTAGCTGGGATCTGGGGTTGTTTATCCTGGAGAGAAGTAGACTCAGAGGTTACCTTATTACTCTCTACAACTTCCTGAACCGTGGTTTTAGCCAGGTGGGGGTTTGTCTCTTTCACCAGGCAGCAACACAATGAGAGGATGCAGTCTTAAGCTCCGCCAAGGAAAATATAGGTTGGATATAAGGAAAAATGTTTTTACAGGAAATGTGGCAAAATTCTGGAATGGTCTCTCGAGGGGTTGGTGAAGACACCATCCCTGTATGTTTAAAAAAAGACTAGGTATGGCAATTGGTGCGATATGGAGGTGTTAGGCAGGAGTAGGACTTGATCTTGAAGTTCTCTTCCAGCCTAGTGATTCTGTGATTCTGTGAATTCATAGAGTCTTTCAGCTGATGTCTCTGTCCCTGTCCTTTTCCTAGGTCTCTGTTGCAGATGGAAGCTGCTGGTGCCATTCTCACCTTTAACCCCTAATTTGAATGGAGACAGATGTTCTTGGGTGTGTTAATCAGGTGTTGCTCAATGTTTATGTGGCATTTTTGTATCCTCATGGCACCAAGGAGACCGTTGTGGCACTGTGGAAACTCATGGACCCAAAAAGCCACTGAGACATTGGGGCAGGATGGTACCAAGGAGATCACTGAGATACTGCAGATCCAAAGACACTGTGGTGGCTCCATGGAAACTCATGGGATCCTGGGCACTGTGAATCAGCAGGGCCTTGTGGAACCAAGGAGTGAATTGTGACTGTGCCAAACCTCATGGAACCAAAGAGCCATTGTGGAACTTCAGAGCCTTGTGGACCACGGGGACCACAGTGACACTGTAAGGGTCCATGGAACCAAGTGGCCATGGTGACACTGGAGCCTCATTGACCAATGGTGCATTGTGACACTGCAGGGCAGTATGGAATCATGGAGGCAACTGTGACATTACACAGTGTCATGGCAGCAAGGGTCCATTGTGACACTTGTAGGGCCTTGTGGGACGAAGGAACAGTTGTGGTACCATGGAAATTGTGGCAACTGTATCACCATGGGACCAAGGAGACCATTGTGACACTACACAGTCCCATGGAACTATTGATTCATGTAATAGGGTAACACAAATCGAACCAAGGGACCATTGTGACACTGTGGGGCCTCATGGATCCAAGGAGAGCATTGTGACACTGAACCTAATGGAATTGTTGCAAATGATAGAAATTTTAGGTTCAGGACAAGGTGTCTCCTGACAGCCCTTGGTGGCACAGACCCTGCTGTGCCCCAGGACACCAACACTTGGCTTCTCCTGGGCACTGCCAGCCCTGCAAGGGCCCTTGGCCATGTCCAGCACAGCTTGTCCTGTGCTGTCCCTCAGCTGCTGCTGTGTTCCTGCAGGCTGCACACTCCCATCTCACTGCCCTGGATCTGCCCTGCCACTGCCAGCCCTTCCCTGACCTCTGCCAATGCTCATCCTCTGTGCCTTGGGACACACATACATGCACTAAGCTCATCCTCCTCCTCCTGGATGCTCCTCCTGCCACAGCACTGCCCTGGGAGGGTTCACTGCTCACAGGAGCTGCTGTGTTTGTACTGGTGCATTTTATAGCTCTGCTTCTGCCTGTCTGCCAATTCTGTCTTCAAAGACTCTCCAAGGAATAGATTAATTGAATTGTGGAATAACAGAGGTGGGAAGAGCCCCCTGAGCCCCCTTGGCCTGGGTGTGGCTGGCATGGAGTTCCCTTTGCCCAGTGTAGCCCCTGTCCTGCTGTGCTTGGCTGTTGGAACTGGAGTGGGTTTGGTTGCAGCCCAAGGCTTTGGCTGCTCCTGAGCAGGGCTGGCCACACATGAGGCATCTCTGCAACCCCTAAACCAATGGGCTGAGGGTGGGCAAGTGTTCCTGGGGACACAGGGATGGGACAGCTGGGATGGACTGACCCAAGGGATCTTCCATTCCATGGGATGTCCTGATCAGCAGGGAAATGAGGGGAACAAGAGGGTCTCTGGACTTTCTGTATTAGTATATTTGTCTTCCAGAGCAACCATTATGTGTGGTAATTCTTGTCTCTCCATGGTTTTCCTTTCTTCTGCATTTGACCCTTGCCTTTTAATCCCCTAAACAATAATCTCTCTTTATGGTGACCCACAACAGTTCACCTTATTTTCTCCTGTTTTCTGTGTAAGGAGGGACAGTGACAGAGACACTGTGTTGTCACTGCATGCCCAGAGGGGTTTAACCACAGCCAAATTGCCCAACTCTGCTCTTATGGGCACAGCCAGAAATGCCAGGGCTCTGTCAGGTGCCTACCCCTGAGCTGCACTCATGCCCTGCTCACAGCCCCAGGGGTTTCCAGGGACACAAGTCCTTCCCTGGCACACACACACAGACAGCTCCCTGGGCTCTGCTGCCACTGCCAGAGCCTGGCAGGGACCTCAGCCCTGTGGGTGTCACCCTGCCCTGCCCCTTCCTGAGATGTCCCACAGCCAGAGGGATGTACACAGGGAGCTCTGGGTACAGGAGCTCATCCCAGCTCTGCATCCAGGGGATCCCAGTGGATGTTAGACTCTGGGAACTTCAGAAACATCTGAAGGTGTTTGTGCTCATTTTATGTCCCCTCACACGCACACAGGATGTTCAGGGCTGTGGAAAGTCCCTGCACTGCAAACACAGACTCCTGACCTGGTCACTTGATGTCCCTCCATGCAGGGAAGAAGAAACTCTGTGCCCTGGGGTGAGAGGCACTGCTGGAAGCAGCACTGGCTTTGCAATGGCACTGCTGGGACAGCCCCACCCTGAACACTGCCACACTTTGGCTGGCCACTGATGTTCTCCTCTCCAGGGCACTGTGTTGGGAACATCCTTGAGAACAAATTTGGAAAGAGATTAAAGCTTTCAGGCCCTGCACTAGGGAGATGCCCTTGCATGATGGAAATGCTGTTGCAGAGCCCAGCTCTGTCCCACCAGTGCCCATGGCCTGTCCCTGCCTGCAGTCCCTGGACAGTCACACAGCAGGACTGGGACTGAGCTGAGAGAGATGTGAGACCTTAAACCAACACAGAGGCTCTGCAGGGGAGTGTGGAAGTGAAGGAAGGGGAAGTTATGGAGCAGAAGCCCTGGGGGTGCCTGGAAGTGCAGAGAAATGAGGTTCCCTTTTCACACCAGCTCTTGCCAGAGGCACCAACCCTGCAGCTCCAGAGGAGCCAAACATGTCAGGCAAACATGGCAATACATAGTTCTTTATTTTGTATAAGCATGTATGTAGTACAGTCCTTGGATTATATAGCCTGTGGTTGACACTAGGGATTAAAATACTGAATTATAAAGGGTAATGACAAAGATTTTCCTGTGAACAAATTTTAAGAAGTGTGATACCTAAGCCAGCAGAAAAAACACAGGACACAGAGTAGGCATTAATGAGTAATATCATAATAGTTATACAATAGAATGAGAGTTTATAACTTGTGAAAAGCATTCATGGTGATTTTACTCAGGCCATCCTTGAGCTGCTGGTTCCTCAGGCTGTAGATGAGGGGGTTCAGGGCTGGAGGAATCACTGAGTACAGAACTGACAGTGACAGATCCAGGGATGGGGAGGAGATGGAGAGGGGCTTCAGGTAGGTAAATGTGCCAGTACTGAGGAACAGGGAGACCACAGCCAAGTGAGGGAGGCAGGTGGAAAAGGCTTTGTGCCGTCCCTGCTCAGACGGAATCCTCAGCACAGTCCTGAAGATCTGCACATAGGAGAAAACAATGAACACAAAGCATTCAGAAGTTAAACAGAGAGTAACAGCAATGAGCCCAAGTTCTCTGAGATAAGATTTGGAGCAGGAGAGCTTGAGGATGTGTGGGATTTCACAGAAGAACTGGCCCAGGACATTTCCATGGCACAATGGCAGGGAAAATGTATTGGCCGTGTGCAGCAGAGCATTGAGAAAGCCACTGGCCCAGGCAGCTGCTGCCATGTGGGCACAAGCTCTGCTGCTCAGGAGGGTTCCGTAGTGCAGGGGTTTGCAGATGGACACGTAGTGGTCGTAGCACATGACGGTGAGGAGGAAATACTCTGCTGAGATGAAGAAGAGAAAGAAAAAGAGCTGAACAGCACATCCTGAGTAGGAGATGTTCCTGGTGTCCCAGAGGCAATTGTGCATGGCTTTGGGCACAGTGGTGCAGATGCAGCCCAGGTCAGTGAGGGCCAGGTTGAGCAGGAAGAAGAACATGGGGGTGTGCAGGTGGTGGCCGCAGGCAACGGCGCTGATGATGAGGCCGTTGGCCAGGAGGGCAGCCAGGGAGATGCTCAGGAAGAGGCAGAAGTGCAGGAGCTGCAGCTGCCGCGTGTCTGCCAATGGCAGCAGGAGGAAGTGGCTGATGGAGCTGCTGTTGGACATTTGCAGTGTCTTGGAATGGGGATCTGTAAAAAAAGTAATCATGGAATAGTTCTGTTTTGAGAGGAATTTAAATATCCCAGCACAGCTTGGTGGCACTTTCCCCCCACTGCCTGCCCAGGGCTCTCCTGCCTGGAGCTGTCCCTGCCAGCAGCTGATTCCCTGTGCCCAGGGCTGAGCCCTGCCAGTGCTGCCAGAGCCCAACCCAGCCCTGGGGGCTCAGCTCTGCCCTGCAGATCTCTCTCAGCACAGGGCACTGCCCAGGGCCAGCTCTGCCTCTGCAGGCTCTGATGGCAATGTCACAGCAACCCTGAGGAGTCTGGAAAAGCAGCACTGATGCTGCAATGCCTGGTTTACTGGGATCTGAGGTAATATATATTTTCTCCAAACTAAACTCAGAGATTAATATCATTGCACAAATTTCTATTCAGGTAGCTCAGAGCAGTAGATTAAAAAAGGGGATTTTCCTTTTTATATAACCCTTGCCATGGTCTGCTCCCTGTAAAATCACCTTGGAAGTGTTCTGGAGTTATATGTCAAGGTGGGAGAAATCCTGACCATTGCAGCGTTCTGACCACACAAAAACAATTCCAATCCATAGTGGCTCTATCCTTCCACCCAGACCTTGTTCCCCATTGTTGTGGGCAGCTCCCAGGGCTGTGTGAGAGCTGTCCCTGGCAGGCAGCAGAATTCCTGCCACAGCACAGTGCCCTGGGCTGCAGTACCTTGCTCTGCAGGAGAGCCCTGGGCACCCCTTGCTGCTCTACACAGGAGAGAATCAGAGAATGTACTCACAGAGTCTGTAGGCATTGGGATGTTCCAGCTTTAGATCTCTCCAGGAGTTGCAGCTGCATTGTCCTGCAGCCAGAGGGTCCCTGTGTCAAAGGCTGGGAGTGATTCTGCCCCAGTCACTTGTGAGCATCTTTCCAGCCCTGACTGATTGAAGCTCTCTTTGCCTCTGTGCTGTGCCCAGGGTGGCTGCAGGAAGAGCCCCAGCCCTCCTGGACTCTGAGAAGAGCTGCTCATCAAAAGAAATGGTCTTTTGAAGCTCTTCTTAATAGCTAGGGTGGCCCTCTGTGCCAGAAGCCCAGCCCAACTCAGCAGCACAGACACAGCACAAGAACTTTAATGACACTCTTGGGGGGTTGTGCTTACGCCCTGAACATCAGTCCCTGAGAGGGAGCTGGAGAAATCTCTCAAGAACTCCAAGTCAGAAATAAACTCTGAAGTTTCTTCAAGTTTTAATGGGTCTCACTGACAGACACAACTGAGAAAGCATCCCCAGGTTCTAGTTAGAGCAGGAGAGAAGCCATGTCTTGGTGCCCTGGGGCACAGCAGGGTCTGTGCCACCAAGGGCTGAGAGGAGACACCTTGTCCTGAGGCACTGGGGCCTCCTGGCACAGCCCCAGCAAGGCTGGCCACTGTCACCCCTTGTCCTGCCCTCAGCATCCCCCCCACATCCCAGTGGTCTCAGGAATCTGCTGGGACCAGTCCCTGGGGAGCCTTGGTCAGGAATGGCCCTGGAGGGCTCCTTCATGCTTCCAAGGACTGCAGGTTTTTCAGAAGGCTTTGGGTTTTGCTTTTGCCTTGCAGTCTCTGAGAGCTTTGTGCAATCATGACCTCCAATTATCTGCTTTAATTAGTCCCTTGAAAGCCCTTCTCAGTAACAACACTCAGTGGGATCCATTAATGCTTTGAGACACTTTGGGGTTTTTTTTCTGACTTGGACTCCTGGAAAGGTTTGTCAAATCTCCTCTCAGGCCCTCAGGTTCCGAGGCTCAGCACCAAATGCACCACGGGGCTCATTGGGATTAACAAGTCCTGACCAACTATGAATGTGCCTTGATTTCCCTCTGGTCTGGGGCAGTTCATTAGGAATGTTTCCTAATAGAGTTAAGGAGAAATATTTCAAAGAGCTTCTAAGAAATGCACATTCCTATTTTAAAGGATGTCTTTTATTCTTGTTCACTTTAGAGTAGAGGTGATTGCAGCATTCAGTGATTGATGTTAATCCAGGGTTTTTCCTCAGGAGGTCTAGTCAGATCAGAGAAGCTGTGCCTTGAGATCTGACTCAGTTTGGACAACCTTCCTGCACATTCCCCAACCTCCTCCTGTTTGTCCACACTCACCTGGGGCCTGCTTTGTTTGGAGAGCATGCTGCACACAGCCATAAAGAAGTTTTCCCCCTTTTTTTTTCCTCTCTTTTTTAAGCAATCTAAAACTCTTAAATTTCCTCATTCAAAAAAGACACTTTCAATTAGTGTGCAGCCAAAGCTGGAGGAGGTTCCCCTTCCCCAAGGCAGAACCCTGCAAGGAATGTTTGAGATCTTTGCACTTCTTCGTTCCCTGAGACCTTGAAGTGTCATGAAGACCCCTTGGTTCCATGAGGTTCCAGATTCTCACAGTAGATATTTGGGTCCATGGGGCCCCATGGTGTCACAATGCTCTTTTTGGTTCTGAATTATCAAAATTACCAATTACCATGGGGCCCCATGAAAGGAATTTTTTAGACCTTTGGGCTCCTTGATTCCACAAGGCCTTTTTTTGTCACCATGGACTCTTGGTTCTGTGAGGTTCTATGCTGTCACAATGGAGATTTGTGTCCATGGGGCCCCACAGAGTCACAATGCTCTTTTTGCTTCCATGAGACCCTGATCTGTCACACTGACTTTTGGTTCCTTGAGATTCTGTACTCTCAACAATGGTCTTAGCGTCACAACAAACCCTTGGTTTCATGAGATTCTTGAGTGTCAAAATGGAATCCTTGGTTCCATGTAGCCCCACAGTGTCAACATGGTCTCCTTGGTTCCACAAGGCCATTCAGTGTGACAATGGCCCATAGGTTTCATGAGGCCCCACAATGTCACAGTGGACCTTTGGTTCCATGAGTTCCCCCCAATGTCACCAGAGTCTTCTTGGATTCACAGTGTCAAAATGGTTCCTTGGCTTCACACAGCCCCGCTGTGTCACAATGAGCTCTTGGTTCCATTAAATCCTACATTGTCACAGGTATTTCCTTGGTTCCGTGAGGTTCTGTAGTGTCACAATGGACGTTTGGTTCCAGGTTACCCACAGGGTCACAGTGGTCCCTTTATTCCTGTGGCACCCAGCAGAATACCTCACTGGCAGGGCCGAATGCCTGGGAAGAAAGAGGAGAAGCAGACATTTGGAGTCATGGTTTTTGTCTTCCCAGGTCACAGTGCTGTGGGGTGGGGCCCTGCTGTCCTGGAGATGGCTGAACACTGGCCTGCCCATGGAAGGGGGGAGAGACAACAACCTCTGTGCATGAACTACAACAGCAGAGAGATCAGGCTTGAGAGCAATGTTGCATTTGTCTTTGCAAAGAAGCTGTAGATCTGTTGGTAGATAGAGTTAGCACTAAGAGATACAAGAAACAATGGGAGGCATTCCACTGATTGATGAATGGGAAAAGAGATTTGCCTTTACAAAAAAACTGTAGGTTTGCTGGTAAATGAAATTGGATATCAGAAGATGAAAGAAGCAATGGCGGGGGTGGGGGGGGGGGGGGGGGGGAGGGGAAGGAGGGGGGAATGGAAACTACGAATTCTGTAAGAATTAAAAATTAAAAGGGAGGGTTATATATTAGAGAGGAATCTCAGGCATCAGGTGTTCTGGGAAGTCTGGGCTTCTCAAGTACCTCTGCCATTGGGGAAAGAGAGAGGGAAATGCAGCCAGAAAAACAGGATAAAAAGGAGGCTGCATCCTCCAAAAATTTGACAGATCCCAGGGGAATGCCCTATGGCCTCTCCCTTTATTTGAATAAAGCAAAAAGGACTCCTCTGTCTCCTTTTTAGACATAAATCTCTGGTGTTTGTGGATTAATTTTCCTTACAGGCTAAAGGCTGGGCTTAAAAGACTGTCACCAGCACAGGAAACATCAATCTGAGAGGAAAGATGTGTGCTAATGTCTTTACAAATCATTTGATGGGAAAAGGGATGGGTGTTAAAGCCTTTGAAATGAGTCATAATGTTTCTACTGACTTTGGGCAGCAGGTTTGTTACCAGACCCAGACAGCTTGGCTCCTGAAATAGTCAAGGGTCTGCACAAATCCGAACTTCTTAATTTGGGGGGAAATTACAGGTTCAAGGGGGAATATGGGGTACACAGGTTGTGAAGACCATACCTTCCTAGTACCTTGGGCAGTGGGTAAAGGAAGAGGGCAACATGTGTCCAGGAGCTTAGGATAAAGGGAGGCTGCACCGTCTGAAAGCTTGAGAGAGAAAGCATGGTGGGTGTGTACCCAGGTGAACTCTCTCCTTTTATTCAAATAAAGTTGAAGGTGTGTTCTGTCTCCTTTTTGGACATTAACCTGTGATGCTTATGGATTTTCCTGACAAGGACAATATGGAATCTCATGGAACCAAGTGTCCACAGTTTTGCAGCACAGCCTCATGGAGTGCTGGAGACCATTATGTCACAATGGGAACACATAGAACAATGGCTCCATAGCAACACAGCAGGGCATCATGGAATGCAAGAGATCCTTGGAAATGGATGGAATGGAAATTCATGGAAACAAGTGCTCACTGTTTTACAGCAGGGCCTCATGCAATTATGGAGACCATTGTGTTGCAATGGAAACTCATGGCACAAAGGCTCCACTGTGACCCAGCAGGGCCTCATGGAATCCAAGAGACCGTTGTGATGCACTGGAAACCCATGTAACCAAGGCTCTGTTATGACAAACCTGGGCCTGATGGAACCAAGGAGACCACTGTGATGAAATGGAATCTCAAGAAACCTTGGGTCAATTGTCAACAAGTAGAACATTGTGACGCAATGGATTCTTATGGAACCAAGGCCCCATTGCAACAGTGCAGCCTGATGGAAACCCGGTGCCACTGGGACATGCCCAGCCTTGGAGGAAGCAAGTGTCCACTGTGACACAGCACAGCCCAGTGAATCACAGGAGAGCACAGTGACGCCATGTAATCTTGGGGAACAAAATGTTAATTGTAAACAGAGCAGGGACTCATGGAAGCCAGGAAACTATTGTGATGCTGCACTTTGTCACAATGGGGCCCTGGTGTGTGAGTATCCATTTCCCCACAATCTGTTGGGTCCCATGAAGCCTCACTGTGTCTCAA
Organism: Erithacus rubecula; assembly: GCF_903797595.1. NCBI lineage: Eukaryota > Metazoa > Chordata > Aves > Passeriformes > Muscicapidae > Erithacus > Erithacus rubecula. The sequence continues at coordinate 15,625 of NW_027635983.1, read as the reverse complement.
TGTCCCCTTGCTTCCACAAGCCATGGCACGGACCCAATTGCCCCTGGGTTCCATAAGGCCATGCTATTTTCAGAATTGACTCTTGCTTCCATGAGATTCCATTGTATCACAATGATCCCTATGTTTTCATGAGGCTGTGCTGTGTCACAAAGAACACTTGATTCCACAAGTGTTGGCAGTGTCCCAATGGCAAAAGGGTTTCAGGAGGCCCTGCCATGTCACAATTGACTGTTGCTTCCATGAGATTCCATTGTGACACAGAGCTCTCCCACACCCCATGAGGCCTTGGTCTGCCACAATGGTGTCTCGTTTCTACTATACCTGTCAAAATTTCCCTGGCCCTTGTGGTCCATCTGGCCCCTCTCTGTCCGAATTGACCTTTGATTCCTTTGCATTGCAACACTCCCTATGTTTCCATGACCTGCCCTGTGTCTCAATGGACACTGGATTCCACAAGAGCTGGCAGTGTCCCAGTGGCCCCTGTGTCCTATTCGGCCCCACTTTATCAAAATAAAGCCTTGGTTTCTTGAGATTTCACTGTGTCACAATGTCCCCCTTAGTTTCCTGAGAACCTGATATGGCGACAATTGACCCTTGAGATTTGATTGTATCACAGTGGTCTCCTTGGTTTTATAAAGCCTAGGTTTGCCACAACAGTTTCAGGATATTCCATTTCAGCATAATGTCTCAAACACTTGATAAGAATGAAACAGTGGGCACTTAGTTCTATGGGATTCCATTGGGTAACAATGTTCTCCTGTGGTCCATTAGGCCTGGCTCTGTCACAATGCTTACACCAGCCCTGGAAATGTCCCATTGGCACCTGGCTTCTATTAGGCCCTTCTGTCTTGAAAATTTACCTGTTCTTCCAGAACATTCCATTGCATCACAATGGTGCCCTGTGTTCCACTAGGCCCAGTTGTGTCACAATGGATACTTGGTTCCATGATCAGTGTCAGTGTCCCAGAGGCACCTGTGTCTCATGGCACACTGCTGTGTTACACCTGACAGTTTGTTCCATGAGATTCCATGGAGTCACAATGGTCACTTGGTTCAATGGGGCCCCACTGTGTCTCATGGCCCCTTTGCTTCCATGAGCCATGGTATGGTCCTGCTTGCACCTGGGTTCCATGAGGCCATGCCATGTTCACAATTGACACTTGCTTCCATGAGATTTCATTGCATTACAATTGTCCCCATGTTTCCATGAGGCTGTGCTGTGACACAATGGGCACTGGGTTCCACATGCCCTGGTGATCTACCAAAATAAGAATATTGGCCTAATACCAATACTCAACTGTGATGGACAAAGCACTCTTTAACAATTTAAAGTTAGAAAGTGTATGTTTAATCAGGACTGGGCAATAGTGTGAGGTAATCCTCTAATACACACTGCAAAATCACTGGTGATGAGAGAGTTTGTCTATTTATTAACAAAGGATTTAAACAAATACATATTCATAATAACAGCCCCTTCCATCTCCCACTTCCTATGGTAATTAGCATGAACAGCTATTAAGCATGAGTGATTGACTTCTAAATTAAGTCTGGGGTCATTTTCTGTGGGGAGGGGTCTTGAAAAGGAGGAAGTAAAGAGAATCTTCCTTGACCTGAACTCTCAACCTTTTCTATCAATGACAGTACAAATGATTTCTGGGGATAGTCCAATTCTTTAAAGAATGGGTTTCTGGTTGCATTGTCTATGTTTCTTTGGGTCTGCTTACTAGTTTCATCTTTTCCCATTGTAAGCACAGCTGAGATAACATAAGATGACAGACAATCATTTATTTAAGATTCAGGTAACTACCTCAAGCCAGGTTTTCTTTCGAACTTCTAACTTTTAATTATTTTCAGCAAAGTCTATCTATCCATTTTCATTTTAATTAATTCTAGTAAATAACTAACTTTTAACTAAAAACCTAATATTTCTAAGATTAGTGTTTTATTTCCCACTTCTTTGAAATTAGTAATTTATTTTACTCAATATGGGGATTTCTCTTCATCTATCTAAGACGCATGGTAATGATCTCTTGAGACCAAGCCATACGCCTTTGACAGTGATGCTAAGTCTGCCACTTGTCGTAGTATCTTCCTCTTGGGGGTTGAATGTTTTTGTGTTACTGTGTCAATTTAAAGAATTTTTCCCATTATCATGCCAACAGAGCTTGCCAGGTAACACCCAGCATCTTTGAAGACTCTAGACAAAAGGGGTAGGAGCGGACTTGTGTTTCCGGCGAGCAGAGCTAAGAGGAGGACCGCCCCCATCTCCAGCCACGTGGCCAAACACAGGAGAGCCAGACAGTCTGCGATCACCTGCCCTGCACCTGCCCTGCTGCAACCTCCTACCTCTGAGGACACAACTGACCACCAGAACCCAAACACTGAGTGAGGAGCTGCCCTCTCTAGCCCGTTTCCACCCGAGAATGGCATGGTCACTGCCATCCCCTCCCACCTCCGCTCCTGCCTGCTTCTCTGCACCTGTCAGGCTTTGCTCTGTCTGCAGGACCGGGACTGAGTGCAGAGAGAGTGTGCCTGCAGCTGAAGAAAGGACTGGAACCAAGTTATCTGTTCTGTTTTGTTGGTAATTTAAACAACTGCTGTTGTTTCTGCTTGTACGGTTAGATATATTAGTAAAAGAGCTGTTATACCTAATCCCTTATCTCTGCCTCAGAGTTCTTGATTCAAACAATTATAATTGGAGGGAGTGGAATTAAAGTCTCTGTTTCAAAGGAAAACTTCTGCCTTTATTGGCAGACACCTGCCCTTGAAACCAGGACACTTTCTATTCCCAAGAAGTACAGCAATAGACAAAAGCAAACTTACACTAACTAAAATAAGCAGCACAGTGATTGGCTGAATTAAGGCATTAAGCAAACCGTTTGCAGTTGGTGACCATCCAAATAGCACATTCAACCAATGATGAGACAGATGTTCTTCAACTCATTTTAAACCCCCTTTTATGGTCTCCATGTCAAGATGTATCATGATACAAGTCCTTTTCCCAACATCTTAAATATCTTTAAAAATTTTTCTTCATTCCTGGTGTTTCAATATCTGAGCAACTAGGTTAAATTCATTCCTATAGGCACAGGCAATATTTCTTCACAGTAACCAGGTTTGCCTTTATGTACTGATGTGATATTACAGGTGCTCAATAGGAAAAGTCACATCCTTTGATTTTAGCAAAATTGCAAACACATAAATTGAATTGAGTTTCATTCACGATTTGATCGTCTATCATTATAGTGGGACATTCTGTTCTGAGACAGACATAACCTTGTCCTATATATGCAAGAGAAGTTGTTTGGTTGGTTAAATGCATTTCAAAGTGACAAATGCTTTGGTCTGTGCCTAGGCAAGCATTTTTGTCCTTTTCCAAAGTCCCCTCACATATATACCCTAATTGTTTCTTTATAGAACAGGGCTCTAGGTTAATGGTCTGCCATTTTTCCTTAATTTCTCTTGCCCACATTCTATGTTTAGAAGGATACAATACAGTCCCTTCATGATTTAGTCCTAGAACGACTATTGGATGTATTAAGCTCACAGATGCGTTATGTATAGTTAAAACAAAAGCTGTTACTTTATTTGTCTCAGGGTCATAGGTAAAATTGACCAAAACCCACCAAGACTGATGCTCTCTTTCCATTTCAGAGGCATTATCCCAAGCAATTTTGTGAATTTCAGAATGGAATATGCCTTCCTCACCTTCCCTGATAACTGCGGCATCCACTGACTGCATCCACATTTGTGCTTGAGTACATCCAAGAGCCAGAGAAATGTTTGCACTAGCTGTGCCTAGGGCTTTAATTATTACCTCATGGTCTCGCTCTTCTATATTTTCCTATTTTGGTAATATTTTGCTTAGTTTCCAATGATTGTTACCTAGTGCTAACAAAGAAGATTGCAAAGACTGCTGTAATCTAACTAAATCACTTCCCATCACAATCAATTTGTTCATTGACACCTCTGAATCCATTGTATTTAAAACTCATAATCTTGTTCCTAATATCCCAGTGAGGTCTCTGTTTTTCTTAAAACTAGAGGGCATATGGTTTTGAAGCCAACTAGTCCATTCTGTAAAAGGAGCTTTGAGAAAGGGGGCACATTCTGGCTGAATGCCAGAAGCATTTACCTGCATTCCCATTTCTACTCACTTAAGAGACCGTTCTTGGGTTAGTTAGCAGTCTTTGAATTTCTGTTTTCTTGACAGCATATGGTCCAATTTTAGAAATTGTGGGAATTATATGTTGTTTCATTTCCTCTGAAATATTTGGAGTTTGGATTGTTACAGCCCTCTCTGACACTGGTGGGGTTGATTTGGCTTTGATTTTGTGAAATTAGATGCAATATTGAGTAACGTTAAAATTAAGATTAAACACTTTTGTTGTGCATCCTTCAATTTTAAGTCTAAACTCAGGACATGTGGTCAAGCATTTGTCACAGCAAACCTAGGGCCAACTTGGACAAGTTCCATGGGTGGATGGTGAGCCTCAGGGAACCCATCTTGTACGAATGCATATTCACATCACCAAACATTCCTTCCTTCCCACATACTTGCATTTGTGACCCTTAACATTTTGCTTAAAGCCCTACGAGAGTAGGGATCGTACGCTTTCCCTTGGCATCGATAAATCCCAGTTACATTGTACTGATGCGGTGTTGCTTTGACTCTTATTATAGTCATGGCAATGATCACAAGGGTCACAACCATTTGCATTATGTCCATGATAGCTATAAGTCCATTACTCGCTGTTCTTGGTGAATTTCAGCTTCAGGTCTTCGTTGTCTGATGCAATTTTTCAAATTTTTTCAGGAGCCTTCTTCACTCAGGAGTGATGGATCCACGCCTTCTGTTCCTTGATCTTGACTGCTGTGAAGGTGGTGAGGGGTACCTGGAATGGTCCTTCCCACTGTGGTTCCAAAGTCTTCTCTGCAAAAGACTTACCGTATACATAATCCCCAGGTTGTACATCATGTACTGGTCCATCTAATTCTCTGCTTTGGGCCCCAGCCACATATTTTTAAATTTTTCTAAGTTGTTTATTTAGGGCCACCATGTATTTGTGTAGATTTTGTTCCTCTACTTGAATGGGTGTTATTCCTTCTTGGACCGCATATGGTCTCCCACACAGTATTTAAAAAGGACTTAATTTCCCTTTTGTTCTTGGTTTTGTTCTAATTTGTACTAATGCCAGTGGAAGAGCCTGGGGCCAAGGCAAATTTGCTTCTTGCCCCAGCTTAACAATTTGTTGTTTGATCATATGGTTTATTTTCTCTACTTGGCCACTGGATTGAGGGTGATAAGGAGTATGCAATTCCCAATCTATTCCCAAGTGGTGACTAATTTGCTGTACAATTTTTGAGTTAAAATGTGGCCTTCTATCAGAAGATATAGCGGCTGGGACTCCAAAACGTGGTATTATTTCTTGTAACAATGCCTTGATCACCTCTCGTGCCTTAGCTGTCAGGGTAGAGAAGGCTTCTGGCCATCCTGAAAAGGTATCTGTTAACACTAATAGGTAACAATACCCCCCTTTCCTGGACAATTCCATAAAATCAATTTGCCATTGCTGCCCAGGTCCACAGCCCTTCCCAATTTGTCCAAATTTAGGCTTTGGAATGTTTTCAGGATTAGTTCGGAGGCAAACACCACAGTGACGAGTTACCTGTGTAACTGTGCCTTATAATTTTCTAACCAGAATTCTATCCTTTAAATAATTGCACAGGGTGTTCATTCCCCAATGTGTTTTCTCATGTTTTTGGAGCACTAGTGAGCACAACAAGTAAGAAGGTACTACAACTTTTCCTTCTTTGGTTATAGCGCACCCTTCCTGGTTATAAGTTGCTTCTTCTTCCTTAATAATTTCTTAATCCTTTTTGTTATATACTGGCTTACCTTTAATAGAGATCTTTCCATCTGGAATTAATGCTGCCTCAACTGTTTCACTGGGTTCCTCACCTTTGGCTGTGTCTTTTGCCTCTCTGTCCACCAGCATATTTCCTTCTTCCAATTCTGAGCTCACTTTTAGTGTGCCCTGATGTGCATAATAGCTACCTTTTCAGATAACTGAGCTGCATCTAATAGTTTTAGTATTTCTTGTGTGTGCTTAATATTTTTCCCTTGTGAGTTCAGCAGTCCTCTTTCTTTCCAAATAGCTCCATGTGCATGTACCACTCCAAATGCATACCTTGAGTCTGTATAAATGTTGATTTCTTTTCCTTTTACCAGATCTAAGGTCCGGGTTAAGGGAATTATTTCAGCTTTTTCTGCAGAGGTGTTTGTTGGCAATGGTCCAGACTCTATGACCTCTCTGCTTGTGGTAATTGCATACCCAGCATGTCTTTTTCCACTGATGATACAGCTGCTCGCATCAGTGAACCAGCTCTCAGCATCCTCGAGAGGGGTGTCCTTCAGATCCGGGTGACTGCAGTAGGTGGCTTCAATGGTCTCCAGGCAGTCGTGGATCACTGGTTCTCCCATGCTCCTGCTGAGGCAAGAAGCTGGGTTCACAATGTTAGTTACAAAATTTCAGCATCATCTTGTTCTACCAGTATGGCCTGGTACTTCAGAAATCTGTGTGGGGAAAGCCACTGTCCCCCTTTTGCCTCCAGGACTGCAGACACTGTGTGGGATACTAGCATGATCATCTTCTGGCCTAGGGTGAATTTGAGTGCCTCTTGGATGTTCACTGCTACTGCTGCAACAGCTCTGAGGCACCCTGGCCACCCCTTGGCTGCTGTGTCCAGCTGTTTGGAGAGGGAGGCGACTGCCCTCTGGTACAGCCCCAGGTCTTGTGCTAGTACTCCCAGAGCAATCCCTTGTTTTTCATGAGAAAACAGAAAAAAATGGTTTACTCACATCTGGAAGTCCCAGGGCTGGAGCTGACATAAGAGCCTTCTTCAGCTGGTTGAAGGCTCGTGTTGTTTCTGTTGTCCACTGAAGATCCTTGCTCCCTTCCATGATTAGGGCATACAGGGGTTTAATGAACAATCCATAATTATAAATCCACAGTCTGCACCACCCCTTTCCATGCCTGGAAAGGTTCTCAGTTCTTTCACTGTCTGGGGTTTTGGGGTTTGGCATATTGCTTCCTTACAGTCTTGCCTTAAGGTTCTTTGTCCAGCACTGACTTCATAGTCCAGGTAAATTACTGTTTGTTTCACCACCTGGGCTTTCTTTTGGGATACCCGGTACCCCTGCAGGCCCAAAAAGTTTAGGAGGCTCACCGTCCAATCCACACATGCCTCCTGGGACCAGGTGGCTATTAAGAGGTCATCCATGTACTGAAGCAGCTGTCCTGCTCCTGGTGGGGGTTCCCAAGACTCCAAATCTTTTGCCAGGTGTTCTCCAAATATAGTAGGGGAGTTCTTGAACCCCTGGGGCAGTACACACCATGTGAGCTGAGTTTTATGACCAGTTTGGGATTCTCCCCATTCAAATGCAAAAATTTTCTGGCTGGCTTCATGGAGAGGGAGGCAAAAGAAAGCATCCTTCAAATCTAAAACAGTAAATCAGGTTAGTTCAGATGTTAGAAAAGTTAACAAGGTGTAGGGGTTAGCAACACTGGGCATAAATCTTCAGTTATCTTATTAACAGCTCTTAAATCTTGTACTAACCTGTATGATTAATCAGGCTTTTTTTGAGGGCACTGGCACTCTTTCAATAGTCCTATTTGCAAAAAGTTTTCAACGATTGGGCTAATTCCTTCTCTGTCTTCCCTTTTTAAGGGATATTGTTTGACCCTTACTGATTGTTCTCCTTCTTTAAGCCAGATTTGTACTGGTAGAGCATTCTTTGCTTTCCCTGCTATATTAGAGGCCCAGGCTTCAGAGAACACCTGATCTCTTTTTTTTTTTTTTTTTTTTTAATAATTTCTTCTTTATTTTCAACTTAACAATTCCATATATTGTTGATCTTTTACCTCCAAACTAATTTACCCATTTTTAAATATTATTTTTGAGTCCAGATGCTCTAGCAGATCCCTGCCTAAAAGTGCAAATGGAGCTTTAGGCATATGCAAAAATCGGTGAATTCCCCAGTCATTTCCCACTTTATACTTTTATGGTTTACAAAAATATGCTTTTTCAGGTCAACCAGTAGCCCTTTTACATTTTCCTTTATTATTGCTAGTAGGTTTTGTTTTTTTTTTTTTTTGTCTCTGTTTTACACCCCTCTTCTCAATAGCTGAAAACTCTCCAGGCCTCATCTAGCAAAGTCTCCAAGTTCCAACTTGCTGGGCCCCGCATCTTCTGGAGCTTTCACTTGATGCCACTTGTAGATTGCCCTAGAAACAAGTTTTCCAATTGTTGTACTCTGTTATCAAATTCAGGATCCAGAGTGGTGTGTTGACACATTCCTCCTCCCAACTGGTCTAGATATTCAGAAGCAGATTGAGAGGAATTCTGTTTAATAACATAAACATAAAATAGCATAACATAAAATAGGGTGGATACTGTTGGGTTGGCTCTTGTGACTCAGGAATTGGGAGGGGACTCCCATATTAATTACTGTTCTCTCAAGTGAGGATGAAGCAGGGGATGAAGCAGAGGTAAAACCTGAAGTTGATGACAATTCCAAATCTACTTTCCCTACCACCTTCTCTCTTCCTTGTCTTTTAGGGGGTGGTCTGAGCACTTCCTCTGTCTCCTCTTCCCGAGTCTCCATACAATGCACCTTGTCAGGATGTGTACACCTTTGATTTATTGAGCATGTGCTGCAACACCTCCTGGGTTTTTTCTTATTAGCTTTATTATCTTTTTCAAGAGCCAACACTAAAGGGTAAGGGTGGTCTAACTTCACAAGCCCTTTGCCACTCAGGGTGATTTCTAATGGTGAAAAACATGTCAGCATAAGTAACTTCATGTCACTTCTGCTCATGCCTTAGGAAAAGCATCAGCTGTACCAAAGTGTTATAGTCCAACGTTCCTGATGGGGGCCACTTCACCCCCTCCTCCAGTTTATAAAGTGGCCACCACTGTGTGTATAACTTAATAAGCTCTCTTTTAGTTTCTGTGTCCTTATGGTCCACCAGCTCTTTCCAATATGCCAAAATATATCCCAAAGGACTACCTTTAGGAGCTTCTTTGCTTTCACTTGCCTCCATACTGAAGATTCTTTTACTCTCAATGCCTTTAAAGCTTATCCCAGCTTTGGAGCTTCACCTACCAGTAACTTGGTACAAAGATCTTCCACTTACACACTTATCTGACTGTGAGAGTCTGTCTGAGCCTCTCGTCTGTCTCTGCCCAACAACCCTCGCCTGAGGCCTGCGCTGGCCAGGGATGGGAGGAACGCCAAGTGACTGTTCCGCAGGTGATGCCCACCAGGACTGGTTTCTCATGACAACTAGTCACGGGGCGCTGACTCAACAAAGCTCCCACAGATGGAAGAACAATGGACTGGTCAGTATGGGCTGCCCTGCGTGTGTTCATAACAACAAAGATGGTTTGGTGCGCCTTGAAGCGTCCTGTTTCCACCTGTTCCTCAGGATAACGATCTCCACATACAATAGTCCATAAATCTTCCCACCTTTTGGCCAGAAGCTACTCGCTTTGGGAAAGGACTATGAAAGTGACTTTCTCAGAGGAGACCCCCGAGATCTCCCCAGATGGAAACAGACATCTATTGGCTGCTCCACGAGGATTCGTCTGCCTGTCTTGGTAGCTATAATCCCGACCCCCCTTTCTCTCTCTCTCTCTCTCTGTCCCACTATCGCATTTTGGTTGGCACTAAATAAAGTACATTTCTGTAGAAGTAAACTGGTTTTGTTTCCTGCTGTGTCTTTTGCACTCTGAGATCCATAAAAGAACCAGTCACGACTCCCGCTCGGGTTGGGCGGATCATGACACATGGCCAGGCCAGGTCCCGCTGCAGGAAAAGTGCCAGGAAGCCCCAGCACAGGGAAGGGCACAAATACAGAGTGCCAGGGTGGGACCTGTGCCAGGGAGAGCCTGAGACAGCAAAGGCACCTTGGCAGCAGCAGCTGCTTCCAGGGCATGGCCAGAAGCCTCCCTTGGCAAGCTGGCCTGGTGGCCACCAGTGCAGAGCTGCTGCCTCAGGGGCATTTCTGGCTGGGCTCTGCAAAGCCACTTGTGCTCCAGGAACCTCACTGGGAAGAAATTGGCCCCAGCACCCTGGGGACAAGATATTAATGACAAAACTGTTCATCCCTGCAGAGACAGGACAGGGACAGAGTAAAGGGAAGAGCCAGGCCCAGGGACATGGCTGCAATGGTGATGGCTGTGAGGTCACTGCCACTGCAGCAGCCTGGCTGGCCCTCAGCAGACATTCTGGCCACAAGTGCTGTGAGGCCACCCAGCACATCAGAGAACCCACACAAGAGAAATTCCATCCTTGAGGAGGGCAGGGGTTTCACCATGTCAGCTTTCACAAAGCTCCTGCTCTTGGAGCAATCCAAGCATGGGGCATCCACTTCTCTGGAAAAGCACTTGCACTTTTGTGACACTCTCATTGTAAAATATTTTCTCCTTCTAACAAATGTAGATCCACACTGATCCAGTTTAATGATATGGACCCTTGTTCTGTCACTGCAAGTTCTGGGAGAGAATAACACTCCATTTTTCATCGACTTTGACCACTATGTTTCCATTTACAAAGACCTTGGAGAGGACCCAAAAATCTCCCAAGACTGGGTTTGGAGGCCTCATCACATCATCATCAGGCAGAGGCTGAGGGCCCTGGGCTCAGTGGAGACTGAGGCCAGAACAGGAGTAGCCTGAGAGGGATTGAAGGGAGGTTCCACAGACAGTGGAGCTTTCCTTCATTGCATAAAACAGCCTGAAAAACAAATATTGGCACCAAGGGCAGCTGGGGAGGCCCAGAGTGGACACAAGGAGAAAGGAATTTCTGTTCCAGGGCAGGACTGTGGTGCAGCACATGGCCCAGAAGGAGTCTGGAGCAGCCCAAGGCTCTGTGTGGCCAGGCAGAGGCAGCAGGAGGCAGAGCTGGCAGCACAGGAAGGGCCAGCGAGGTGGAGCAACCAGGGGATGACGACAGCCTGCAGGGACAGAGGCGCAGGGCATGGACACTGTAGGACAGCCTGGGCTGCAGAGGGCACAGGGATGGGCAGCAGCTGAAAGGCCCTGCCAGAGCCAACTGCTGCAGCACTTGGGCCATGGCTGCTGGCCCTGGGCCTGAGGCCAGCAGGGGACAAGTGAGCCTTGCTGTGCTGGAGCCTCATTGCCTCCCTGTCCCTGCTCAGCAGCCTGGCAGGGGCTGCCCCATGGTCCTGCCCTGGGCATTGCACATCCCCAGAGCCCAGTGCCCCAGGAAGAGCCCTGAGCAATGAGGGAGGGACAGGATCTGCCTTGCCAGGGGCTGGGGCTCAGGCCTTGGCCCTTTGCATTCCTGAAACACATCCAGGTTTGCTCAGCATCAGAGACACCTTTTCTTTGCTTTGTCCCCACCTGCCATCAGTGCCTCCAGTGTTCTGCTCTAACTGGCACCTGGGGACACTTTCTCAGTCTTCACTGGGATCTAGTTAAATATGAGAAACTTCAGTGCTTCAATCTCACTTGGAGCTCTTGAGAAGTTTTTTGAGCACACTCTTTCAGGGACTGAGTCTGATGCAAACAGCACAAAGCCCTGAGAAGGTGATTCAAGTCCTTTTGCTGTGCCTGTGCTGCTGAGCTGGGCCAGGCTCCAGCACAGAGGCAGCTCCTGGCAAGGGCAGCGCTGCAGAGAGACAGCTCTGCCCAGGAGCAGCTCCTGTGACAGCCCAGCAGGGCTGGGACACTGCCAGGGCATGGCAGGGACACGAGCAGGGCACAGGCAGAGCTCACAGTGCTCAGCACTGGCAGGGGCTGTGTCATGTCCCAGAGGGGCTGTGGCACAGCAGCACCTCTGTGGCTGTCATGGAGCCAGAGAGCAGCTGTGATGTCAGAAAGGGGCTGTGTGACAGCACAGGGTGGGTTGTGTGAGGTCACAGATTGGCCTGTGACATCACAGAACAGGCTGTGATATTGCTGAGTGGGCTGTGACAGCGCTGGACGGTTGTGTGACACCATAGAGGGCAGTGAGGTCACGGAGGAGACTGTGCCATCATAGAGGGTGGCTCTGTGATATCAGACAGCAGACTGTGACATTACAGAGCAGCTGTGTGATGTCCCAGAGAAGGCTGTGGCATCAGAGAGTGTGTTCTGCCATCACAGGGTGGCTATGTGACATCAGAGAGGGGCTGTGACATCCTGGAGCAGGATGTGACATTACAGAATGGCCGTGTGACATCCCAGGGCAGATTGTGTGACATCACAGCAATGACTGTGACCTCGCAGATCAAAGAGGCTGTGTGACATAGCAGGGCAGTGTGACATCACAGGGGGCTGTATGACATCACAGGGACAGTATGACATCACAGGGCTGTGTGACAGCACATGTGGCTGTGTGACATCACAGGGCTGTGTGACATCACAATGACTGTGTGACATCATAGGGTGCTGTGTGACATCACAAAGCTGTGTGACATCATAGGGTGCTGTGTGACATCCCAGGGCTGTGTGAGGTCACTGGGGAGGTCACTCTGCCCCGTTCCCCCCTCACAGTCCAACGCTGCTCGTGCACAGTGGGGTCCCCTGTCCCCCCAGGTCCCCCCGCCCCTGGTTCCGCAGCCTACCCCAGAGGATGTTCCATGAGATCGACCCCAGAGCCTGACACGGGGACAGGGGCCGGGCCCTGGGGGTGGCACAGGGGGACAGGGACCCCCCGGCAGCGTCCCCGTGTCCCAGGGCCAGAGCCTGGGCCAGGGCTCCTTCACCCTCTTATGAGCCAGGGGCTGAGAGCATTTAAAAAATCCCCAGCACGGGATCAGCAAAAACCAGATTTAATATTGAGCTACAGCACTGTGATAAATGATCTCCCCTGAAGGTTGCAAATGAGGATTGTTAGAGAGTTGGAATTGTCACTTACCTTATCATGTGATACACTGTTCTGTATGACCCCAGTTCATTCTTTAATCCAGTTGTTGTATTCCCTTCATTAAATCCAGTTCATTGTATTCCCTGTTCCAGTTTGTTCCCTGTTATTTCCCACTTCTGCCCTCTCCCTTACCTCATTTCCAGCCTGGCTGCTGCTGCTCCCCTCCTGTCCATCAATTGAAAGAACGCGCCCAACATGTAAAATCGCAAAGCTCCCGAAACACCACTCTTCAGGGGAGTTCCCTTGAAGAGAAACAGCCCCTGGAACAGCGAGCCAGTACAAGATTCGGGAACCCTCCAGACACCATACAGTCAGCTATGGCTCCACCTGCTAAAGATTGCCTTCCTCCTCCAGTTGTAATGTCACCATCTTTTAAAAAGCGAATTTACATACAAACAGCCCTAAACAACACTAGACACTGTAAGTCCATGGGCAGTCCCATGAGCTTGAAAACACACACCCCCGTTTCTGTGAGAGTTCGCAGCGGGTGTGTGTGGTACCTGCTTTCTGGCGTGGTTAGGCAGCAGTACCGCCATGGAACATTCCCTTGGGTTCCCTGCTGCTTCTAGTAATAAAGAGCTCCGTAGTTAAAGGCTTCGGTTCTGGGCACGGGGCTCTCCGGCCGCTCTGGGATTGATGATCACCCACAGCAAAGGGAGAGAACAGGAGAAAGAGAGAGAAGGAGATTGGCAATCAGGGCTCGCAGTCGCAGCGCCCAGTCCTGCTCCGCCGGGACTCGGAGCCGCAGCCGCAGGAAAAAATGGATCCGCGGCTGGCGGTGCTCGCCCCGCTTTGGGCCGGAGCCGGCGGGTTGCAGGCAGAGCTGGAGCGCAGGCCCCGGGAGCTGAGCACAGCCCGGCCCGGGGGTCCCGCAGTGCGCGGCCGAGGAGGGTCCTGGGGGATCCCAGAGGGGATCCAGGGGAATTCCCGGGAATTTCCCCGTGCCCTCCCCCCCCCGCGCTCCCTTGGGCACTTTGGATTTTGCCTTTGGCAGCCGGCGGCATTGCCGGGATCTGCCCGGCGACCGGTGACGCCTCTGCAGACTCGGGCTGCCATTGGCTGGCAGGAAAGAGCGGCGCCAATGGCGGGGCCGGAGGCTGCTCAGGGGGCGGGGCCGCAGCCGAGCAGCGCCATGGCTCCAGCTCTGGGCCTGGGGCGCTCCTGGGGGCCCCGGGGGGCGGCCAGTGCTGAGGGGGACCCCCGGCCCCGGGACTCTTTGATCGCCCATTCTGGACCACGAAGGGGCCCCTACACCCCCATTCCCGGGCGCCTTGATCCCCCCGAACCCCCATTCCCGGCCATGCGTTTCACCCTGCACTCCCTTATCCGGCACCAGTAACCCCGGCACCCCTTTCCCGGCCATCCCGCCTCTCCCAGCCCGCAGAGTTCCCTTCTCCTTAACCCAGAGACCCCCTGCACCCCTATTCCTGCCTTTCCCAGCACCCAGCCCCTCCTTCCCTCAACACTGGGGACACCCTTGACCCCTATTCCCGGCCATCCCGGCTTTCCCCGCTCTGTGCTGCAGGTAGGGAAACCGGGGACCCTTGGAGCTCCCTTTGCTGCATCCAGGGAACCCCTGCTGCAGGAGGTTTCCACCTGCGCCCGCCTGTCCCACGGCAGCGTCCGCGGATCCCATGGGCTCGCCAAGGACGGCCGGGAATTCCTCTCCTTCCAGCTGCGATCCGGGACATTCGTGGTGGCCGCCGGCGCTGCCCAGGTCACCAAGAGGTGCTGGGAAACTGAGGAGATCAAGGCTGAGGAATTCACAGATAACCTGGGGCACACATGCCAGGAATGTCTCTGGAAATATGGCAGGGATGAAACCAGAAGGGGAAGAATCCCGTGGAAGTTCCCTCCTGGAGTGCTCTGCCTAGGGTGCTCTGTGCAGTGCGGCAGACAGTGAGAAACACTCCCAGGCTGTCACTCATCACAGTTCTCAGGGTTTTGGGTGAGATGCTGGCAGCAGATCCAGCTCTGAGGGGAGTTCAGGGGGGTTCCCTTAGCATTTGGGGTCCCCTGGGATTTGCAGAGAACCCCCCGGTCCCCCCAGGATCTCCCTGAACACGTTGGTGCTGCCCGAGCACAGTGAGAAGGTTCATACCCGGCACAGGGTCCCCAGCTCTGTCACCGGCATCACCCAGGTACCCCCAAAACCTCCCGGAAACCCAAATCTCCCGGGGCTCCACTGCCGGAATCAATGGGAATGGTGTTGCACTTTTAAGTGGAGTTTCAGTAGCGCCTTCCAATTGACGGCTCTTTAAAGCGGCGATGGAAGAGACAATCCCTAAAATCCACCCTGTGGGCAAAACATCCCCTACAGGGGGTTGTAGTGGGGGCTCTCCTACAAATGTCGCTTTAAGCCGTCATGATTCCCCCTTAAAAGGAGCCTTTGGGGCTGCAGCTCCACAAACACCCTAAAAATGGGGAGGAAAAAGCACCCTTGCAGTGGTGGGATTCCCCCCCCCAAAAATTAAAAAGCGAAAAACTCCTCTTCAAATGGACCTGAAGAGCCTTAAACGCCATGAAAGAGGGTGGGTCCCACTTCACACTGTCCCCCCTCTCCCACCTCTTTCCCATTTTTCCCTTCAAAGGTCCGCTTCCTCCAGCTGGGTTTGGAGGTCACTGGGCCTATTCCCTTCATGTCCCGGCCCGGCCACGCGGCCAGAGGGTCGGAGGAACGGGAGGGGG